>NC_051411.1:14817323-14827323 GCF_015228065.2 Penaeus monodon
AGTATAATAAAGATATAAATTGTATTTGATAATATGTAACAAATATATTAATGATATATATATATATATATATTATATATATTATATATACGAAATAGACAACAATAATAAGAACAAGAATAATAATAGAAACAAAGTAGCAATGATGCCAGTGATATATATTTTTAAATACTCCCTAGAATTCATAAAGAGGGTCATTTCAGCTAAACACGAAAGAACAGAAACCCGAAGATAAAGGAATCCAAAGGAAAAAAACGAAATGTAATCCAAGCTCTGCCGGATTAACGGACCGAGTCTATTTGCGTGGTAAATGGCCCCTGTCTAAAGCTGGACTCCCAATTACCAACATCCCAATTTCCCTGCCTATTTGCCTTTTCGTCTCCCCTCACCACGTATAGACTGGAGTGTTACCTGAACCTGGCTTGGTATGGCATTCCGCGAAGATCTGAAGGGGAAGGTTTTTGTTGTTGTTGTAGTTGAATTTGTTCGATGTGTGGGTGTTTACTATGGAAAATTCAGGGGCCATACTTATACTAGTGCATAGGTAAAATCGTTGTACTTGCTGATGTCTTTTTTTTAAGGACTGCAGTTCTGTTGCACAGAAAAAGACCCAAAAGCACTATGTGTGTACACACACACACACACACACACACACACACGCACACACACACACATACGTACGTACATACAAATATATATATATACATAAAATGTATGCATATATATATAAATATATATATATATATATATATATATATATATATATATATATATATATATATATATATTATATATATATATATATATATTTATATATATATATATATATATATATTTATACACACACACACCACAGACACACACACATATATATATATATATATATATATTATATATTATATATATATATATATATATATATTATATATATATATGTGTGTGTGTGTGTGTGTGTGTGTGTGTGTGTGTATGCATATGAACACAAACACAGTTACTTTTCGGACAAGTTCCTCATTTAATAAGGAACTCATCAAGAATTCAGATTGCACACACACACACACATATATATATATAAACACAAATATATATAATATATATGTATGTGAAAGACTGTTATTCTTAGTACAATGGTGAACAGAGGGTAGTTATACTGGTATACGACTTCGCTCGTATTGACACACGCAGTATATGAACATGCGAGACATGTCTATTTATAGGTATGGCTGTATGCTGGGTCGCGGTCAGGTCAGCTAGCCCGGAGGGAGAGGGCGAAGCCGGCCTTACCGCGCCGGGTGCTTGACACGAACTCTCTGAGGCCTAGGTCATCCTCGGTATAAGTAGTGACCGTTCCAGCTGGAGGAAGCATGGGGGAGTGAGGTGAGGTCACCGGTCCCGTCTGCTACACTGACTGCTACACTGTATAATATATATATACGTACAAATATATGCGTGTATATTTATCATATATATATATGTATATATATATATATATAATATATATATTATATATATATATATATATTTGGTATACATATATATGTGTATATATATATAGAATTTATATAACATATATATATATATGTATATATATATGTATATATATAATATAAATATATATATATCTAATAATATATAATATATAGAATATATATATATATATATTATATATATATATATATATAGAGAGAGAGAGAGAGAGAGAGAGAGAGAGAGAGGAGAGAGAGAGAGAGAGAGAGAGGCCGCGGTGGCCGAGTGGTTAGAGCATCGGACTCAAGACTGGCACGACGGCAATCTGAGTTCGAGGGTTCGAGTCACCGGCCGGCGCGTTGTTCCCTTGGGCAAGGAACTTCAAATTGATTACTTACCTAGCCACTGGGTGGGTAAGCCAGCCCAAGTCAGTGCCGGTCCCAGAACCGGGTAAATAGAGATGGTGACTCGATCAAAACACCGGGCGGAAGGCAACGGCAAACCAACGCTCTAAATTGCCAAGAAAATCATGGAAATCCATGATCGCCAACGTCCTTGTGGGATAGGGCACTTGAAAAAAATATATATATATATATATAAATATATATATATATATATATACATTATATAATATATATATATATATATATATATATATATATGGCCATCTTGACAAGGGCAATGATACCAAGGACTAATTTAATAATGGTTGTAGAACTTTGGGTCAAGCTAGTTATCACCATAATCCTACGAATATAAGTTTTGCGATATAGTAACAGTACTATGTATATGATGGAGTCATCGAAATTATCAAAACACAAATTTAATTATGAAAAATATTAAAAGTAATAGAATACTATCGAATGGCAACACATGCGCAGCCCCCCCCCCAAAAAAAAATAAAAAAGACAGAAAAGCACAGAGCAGCGCAATTAAGAACCAAGAGATGACGCCAATAGAGGATACCTTTTCGTTGAATCATATATTTTCCGCAGTTGTTTAGAGTTAAGAAAGATATGGATGTATGTTGAGGTTCATGAAAACAATGGTGTATAAAGATTATCTAATAATATATTTCCATAAATGTCAACACATATTTATTCCTTATTTTGGACATGAGCAAAAATGAGGGCTGTATCAAAGGTAAATCTTCCCTACTGTCTCCATTTTCTATGGCTTCTCTCTTATTCCTCCTGAGAAATAATAGAAAAGTCGAATTCAATTTTCAGTTTATGTGAAGGAAAGATTTCGAAAAATTTTCTTTTACAAAATGTCTATCTCAGAATTATGTTGTTTTTACACATGGGGAAGTCAAAATCTGTTTTTTCTGATTTCTTAAGTGTCGTTGTATGACAAATGAGCAGTCATGTCTTTCAATGATATTTTGTATATTTGTTTCTATGCAACCTTCTCGGAGTATAATGAAGTTCAACTGTTAGCATATTTTTTTTATAATGATATATTTGTTCTTTAATATAGGTGTGTTTGATTAAAAGGAAAATGCCACTAGTTCCGTAGTAATTTTTTGCCCTTTATCGCAGCCGTTCCCACAGATGCAAAGCATTTTCGACTTTCCTGGGCATGTGCTTTACTGCACTTTACATTATACCCATGTGCTGTGACCACGGCGGCTCAAACATGAACCTACCGTTAAAAAAAAAATACTGATAACAGTTTAATCATTTGATTTATTAAACAGTACCGGATATGATGATAAATACGTTTTTTGTTATCCATCGTTTTGTTCATAATGAGAGTAAAATAATGAAAAACTCTATTTAATTATTTAGATAATTAAAGATATAAAAAATATAAATACATAATCAAAACAACACATGGTCATCGAAACGCACGCTTGAAATATCTGATTCCTTAGTCTCAGTTATCAAATATTGTAATAAAAGATTGTACTAGCCATGAGTGGGGCTAACAAGATGCCCCCCCCCAACACAGAAAGAAGGGCTCAAGTAAAGGTAACGATGGATTATTTTTCCTGACTGCACACACACACACACACACACACACACACACACACATATATATATGTATATATATAAATATATATGTACTATATACATATTGGAAAAAAAATGTATATAAATAATATCTATCTATGATCTATGTATATAGAAAATATGTATATATTAAAAAAAAATCTATATCTACACACCACACACACAAACACACACACACACACACAATACCTCTATATTATATATATAGATATTATATAGATATATATATATATAATATATATATATATTATATATATATATATGAGATATTACATATATATATATATATATATAATATCTATATATATATATATGATATAAATATAACTATCTGTACATATGTAAATATACAGTATATGATATATATATATATATATACTATATATTGTATATATATAATATATATATATATATATATATACTATATATAGTATTATATATATATATATATACTATTATATATATATATGAAGTATCATGCTGCCCGCCAAACTTTTGATGGAAATTATGAATCATGACGTCCTTTAATTGACCAGCTTACGGCATTTTTTTTTTTCTTTTTTCATAACCGACTATATCCAGTACACTAAACGTGGAATTAAAACATGTTAGTACTCCGTCATCAGAGCGCTTTCAAAACCCAACTGCCTTAAGGCTTACATTTTAAGGATCAGAAAAAAAAGCCAGACCAGCTTTCCCAGCGGGTCATCGCCACCCACAAGTAATCTCAGCAGGCCTATGTACTGCATACCATACGTAATTTCCTATGTCATAATGGTGCACGTAGACGAAGCAGGGTATTTACCTGAATGGAAATGGGTAGATTTGCTTCATAAAGGCTTGCGTACTACTGCTGCTACTACTACCACTACTACAACTCCTGCTGCTGTTGCACAAGGTCGATGTAAGTACTTATATAGACCTTGAGTGATGCTGGCGCCGCCACCGCTGCTGCTACAACTTCTACTGCTGTTGATAGTATTTATACTACTATTAATACAACTGCTGCTACTAGTAGTTTTACTACTTCTACTATGACTGCTGCTACTACTACTAGTATTAGTACTAGTACTACTAGCAATTATTAGTACTCGTCCACCTCCTACTACTATTACAACTACTAATGATAACAATGATGATGAATAAATGAACAAAAAACAAAATAAGAACACAATGAAAACTATTTTCATTGATATGCTGAAAATGTGAACACTGTGTCTAGTAGTTTTTCAAGGTCGCAGTGACATGCAAAGGCTACAAACAAGAAACAAATCTCAATTCTTTACTGCTGCATGTAAATGATTCTGTTCTTGTCTCTGGGGTGCTTTACTGGATGCTTATTTTTTATAACATTAATAGATACAAGTATGTGCTCAAGTACAACAACAGACACATGGTCCGGTTGAGTGCCATCTTTTTTTCTTTTCTCTTTCCTCCTTTGTTGATCAATGCAAGCCAAAAATGCGTCCCACTGAACTGTTGTTCGTCTTATGTTTCTGTATAGAAGCTAGAAACTCCTTATTTCCTTATTTCCTGCTTTCCACCTTTAAGTACTTCGATTTTCAACTCATTCGATTATAAGCTAAACATGTAAGTCGAAAGATATCTCTTCCTTTGTTAAATTAATCATCTTCCTTCATGCCTCTTCAACAAACCCTCTCTTCTCATTTATGAAGGTGAGAAAAGACCAATAGTCAGCGACCTATAATCAGGTTAACTTGTTCACTTCGACGTAAGACTCCGCTGAAAGAATCTTATTTTACACTCTTACCTCTCGCCCGTCTTGAATATTTCAAGACTGATATTGGTACTGATATTGGTACACAACACACACACGCACACACACACACACACACACACACACACACACACACACACACACACACACCCACACACACACACAACACACACACACACACACCACAAAAACACACACACACACACTCACACCACACACACACACACACACACATACTATATATATATATATATATATATATATATATATATATAAATCTATACCTAGATCTATCTATCTATCTATCTATCTATATATATATATATATATATATATATATAAATATATATATATATAATTATTTTTTTTTTTTTTTTTTTTTTTTTTTTTTTTTTCTTAGAGGGGGTTGTTAAAGGTAAGACCGGTTCTGGTGCATACCTTTGCATAAATCTGGCCCTGATATCTAAAAAACCATTAATAGTCAATTGGTGGGGCCACGGGGCGAATGGTAAGCGTCGGACCTCAAAGATTATTTGTCACGACGGCAATCTAGTTCGAGGGTTTTCGAGTCACCGACCGCCGCGTTGTTTTTCCTTAGGCAAGGAACTTAACCCGATTTTTTTTGCCTGCTCTAGCCACTGGGGGACCCAAGTCAGCCCAAGTCAGTGCCGGGTAAATAGAGATGGTGATCGATTAAAAACACCGGCGCGGAGGCAAGTGGCAAACCCACTGCTCCAAATGACCAAGGGAAAACTCATGGAAAGCCATGATCGTCAAGGCTGCGGTGGTCAAATGGTTTTAGAGTGCGTCGGACTCAAGACGTCACGGAAGCAAATCTGAGTTCGAGGGTTCGGAGTCACCGACCCCGTCCGGTTGTTTCCCCTTGGGCAAGGAACTTCACCTCATTGCCTGCCTAGCCCACTGGGTGGCCAAACCAGCTAAGTCAGTGCTGACGTCCCTAAAGCCCGGAAAAATAAGAGAGAAGGTGACCTAAAAAGGTAACACGGCACCTCCGTGGAAAGGTACTGGGGACCCACCTACCCATGTACTAATTTCCAGAGCATCACAACGTCGAAAAACGCAATTGAGTATCATGTGTGACCACGGCGCGCTCAGACATGAACCCTACTGTTAAATGATGATGATAATATATAGATACATATATATAATAATATTTATATACTATATTATTTATATATATATAATTTATATATATATGGCGCGGTTGCCGATATGGTTAGAGCGTCGGAAGTCAATACTGTCACCGACGGCAAATTTAACGAGTTTGGAGGTTTCGAGTTACCGGCCGGCGCGTTTTTGATCCCTTGGGCAAAGAGCGGAACACTTCACCTCGATTGCCTGCCTAGATGCTTGGTGGATTAAGCCAGCCCCCACAGTCAATGCGGGGGTAAATACGAGAAAAAAAAAACCCGGGCGAAGCTTGGCAAGTGGCAAACCACCCGCTCTAAATTGCAAGAAAAAATCATGGAAAGACCATGATCATCAAGGCCGCGCGTGGCCGAAAGTTAGAGCGTCGAACTCAACACTGTCACGACGACAATCTGAGTTCGAGGGTTCGATTCACCGGGCCGGCGCGTTGTCCTTGGGCGATTGGAACCTTCACCTCGATTGCCGACCTAGCCAAGGGTGGCCAATGCCAGCCCAAGTCAGTGATAGGTCCCAAGCCCGGATAAAATAGAGAGAAAATGATTACCTAAAAAGTAAACACCGGCACTATCCGTGGAAAGGAAACTGGGACCCACCACGTACTTCACTCCAGAGCATCACAACGTGAAACTGCCATTGAGTATCATGCTGTGACCACGGCGGGGTCTAGGACATGAACTACCGTTAAAAAGAAGAATATTAGATATATAGAATATCATATACTATATATCTATATATTAAACTATATAGTTGATATATATATATCTATTGTAAAAGATATAGATATATATAGAGATATATATATATATATATATATATTATATAATGTGTGTGTGTAGTGTGTGTGTGTGCTGTTGTCGTGTGTAAATATGGGTGTTATAATTATTTATATATATATATATAATATATAATATATAGATACATATATATATATATATATTAATATGTATATATATCTATATATATATAATATAATAATATATATATATATATATATATGTAATATGTGGTGTGTGTTGTAAATATGTGTGTATATAATGTATATATATATTATAATCTATATATATATTATATAATATATATATATATATCTATATATATAAAATGTATTTATAATGTATATATATAATTGTGTATATATATATAATATATATATTATTCTCTTTATATTATATATTATAATATATATATATATATATATCTGGATGGGTAAGACAATAAACTGCACCCTGGGGTTCCCTGAACAGGGATAGCCACCCTATTAGTCCCTATGCCAGGTGCGGTGAAGCTGTCGGCAGCAGGGCATGGATATATGGTGAAAAACTTGTTCTACTGATTTACTGGTTTCACCATTACAATATCTCTGGTGTATACAGTGTAACTGTTTCAAAGCGGCAGAGATAGTTCCTCCTAGTTAGTTGCGGAGGACTGCTCGACTTTTTCTTTTCTCCTCTACACCATGATTAAATACAGAAATGATAATTCAGACCACAGCGCCCGCGACTGATGGATTATCAAGGGGCGCGTTGTTTCAGTAGGCAAACAGCTGACAATGTTAAATATGCATCTGGAAGACAAAGAAGACAAAGGAAAACATGTACAATTAAGGAAAACACAATTAAATCGGAACATGGAACATAAGGAAAATGAAAAGAGTTGGGTAAATTACATACTGTCTGGCACGAAATGGGAAATAACAACATTCAAATACTAGGAATCAGTGAGGGACCAATTGGAAAAGTAATGGAAGGTTCAAAACATAAAGAAAACACGGACAGTTCATTTTTTCTGGAAAAGAAGAAGGAAATTATAGTCACGGAGAGCTATGATTCTTCGAAAAAAAAAAATGCAAATGCACTAATGGGTACAGCCAATAAATGAATGCATTTTAAAGTCAGAATACAAGCAAAACCCCATAAATTATTTAATAAAAATGCTACGCACCAACCAACAATTGCAAGTGATGAAGAAAAGGAAGAAATGTAAAATTCTTGTCATACTCTCCAAGAAACTTTAGACACAATCCTAAAGAGATGTAAAAGTAATCATGGGAGCCCTCAACGCCAAAGTAGGCAAAGTAATCTAAAAAAATGACACCTGTGGAAAACTGGTCTTGGAGATATAAATGCAAGAGGTGAAGATTTTATTGAATTCGTAGTACAAATATATAGTTATAGCCAACACATTGTTACCAACACCACCCCAAGACATTGTACACGTGGTTTTTACCAGACAAACGAACACACAACCAATTGACTACATTGTGTTGACCAGTGATAAAAAATGCCAGACACGAATGTGTTGCCCCCCGACGCAACAGTGACACCAACTATAAACTATCGATCGTTTCAAATAACGACTTCAAAAAGATGGAGGCATCCAACACCACCTCTGAAAGCTCGACTACAAAACTCTTTGATAACAAATTACAGAATTACAGTGTCAAACAAATTTGAAGTACTCAATCAATGTGAAGATGATAAAACACAATATGAGTGGGGAAGAAGGAAAAGAACTCATGCGGGAGCGTGCTAAGAAACATCACCAAAATAGAAAAAAGACAAATTCCCCCTGAAGATATGAAAAAAACACAAGTGAAATGAACAAGAAGATGACTAAAATCAAAGGGTATTAATACCCAGTTGAGATATAATTACAAAAGACAAAAATACAAATATTCAAAGATTATTGCGACGAGATAAGGACAAAATATTTAAATGAACATTGCCAGAGAATTGAAAACTGTTTCTATCAATAAGACAACTAAAGAACTCTACAAAGGAGTACGAAACATTTACACGAAAATTTAAACCTCCAATGAGAAATATCAAAAAAAATGAAGATGGTCTAGTTTATGTGATGGAAAAAGAAGTCAAGATAGAGGGATAAATATTTGTTAAACCTTAAAAAAGACTAAAGATCAAACCACAACATTAATCGAACTTTCCAAAAATGACAGGAGATGAACCCCACCACTGCTAGCCGAAGTATAAAAAGCCATAAAGAATTAAAGAATAACAATGAGCCCGGAATAGATGAAATAAACCAGCAGAACTAATCAAGAGTGCTGGCGAAAGTGTTGAATACTTTTTCTACAAACTTGGTACGAAAATAGGAATGAAGAAAATGGCCAGAAGAATGGGTAAAATCAGTTTTTACTCCCATCTAAAAATAAGGTGATGCACTCCATGCAACAATAACAGGACAATTGCATTAATAAGGTCACAGCAGCAAAATTTTATTGAAAATTATTGCTTGAAAGCATGAAATTGAAGTTAAGAGAAGAAATGCTGACGAAAAAGCAGGTTTTCGCCTGGGAAAAGTACAGTAAACCCAGATTCTAATCTAAAACTGATCATAGAGAAAAACAGAAAACACCAGAAAGACCTATACCTGTGTTTCATCGATTACTCGAAAGGCTTTTGATTACTGTGATCAAGATCATCCTCTGGAATAAAGTGAACGATATGAGGTTTCTAAACACATCATCTAAACTAATAAAAGCCATGTAGGGACCAACAACAAGCCAACGGTAAGAACACTATGGGTTAACAGAAGGTTCAAAGTCAAACCAGGGAGTGTGAACAGGTTGCATTTCTGTACTACACACCTT
>NC_051411.1:14834432-14839432 GCF_015228065.2 Penaeus monodon
GGTGACGCCCCTTAAAGGGCCCCCAAAGCTTGTCGACGGTCACGTTCTTTTTCGGGACGAAGGGGGATCGATACGCGATTCCAAGAGTTAACACAGGGGAAGTTCCAAAGCCTGCCCTCCGGGGGGATGCCCCCCTTCTTTTGTCACGAAGGGAGCGCGGAGGTCGGGGCTCGTACGGTCCCTGGTCTCGTCTTGGCGAACACCGAGAGGAATCAAGGGTCCGTCGAACCATTCCCTCTGGCCCCTCTTCGACTAAAGCCCATCGGAACGTAAGCCGACATAGGAGGGGACTTCCCGCACCGTTGTGTCCTCCCCCCCTTTCATAGGGATAAGGGGGCGCGGGTTTGTCGAACATCCGGGGTTTGGAAGAAAAAGACTTGTAAAATCGGGGGGGTTTTTAAAAAAAAGCATGTAGAAAATTACGTTTTTCAAGTCAGAATATACGAGATATTTTTTTACTTACCGATTGTTTGTCCACGATGGGCTGAAACAAATCCTCTGGGAACACATGTGAAACTTCTAATGGGGTCGACGAGTCTTCAAAGGGGGGCTTTTACACCCGGTTCCCTCGAAGCAGTGACGCCTGAAAATTCTCCCTCTTCGACCAAAAAAAAAGAGGGGGTTCCCGGAGCATTCGCTCCCAAATTCGTCTGACTTTCTGCGGGGCTCGTCGGAGTCCAAAGAGGTATCCCCAGCGGGACATAGTCAAAATCTTTATTGAGTCGTGTCCCACCCGACTCTTCGGGTTGAATCGGATCCCCCCCAAATCCGAGTCGTCACCGTCAAAACGAGTGGGTTTCAACTTCTGTAAAAAAAAAAACAAAAGGGAAACGTGGTTCTCTGTGGAAATATCTTGGGAAAGCAGAAAAAAAAATGTTCCAAAGACAGTTTTTTTTAAAGTCAAAAAAAGGAAAACTTACCAGAGGATCGCTAGTCCTAGGGAATTTAGAGGAGGGGTATAAAACCTCTTCTTGTAGAATACAGGTATAGAAGAGATCTGGGGGCTTTTGCAAGCGTTGGATTCCCGACGCGATGGCTGGGGGTCATCAACGTCGCTGAAAAGAAGGCCCGAACAGCAGGGGAAAAACCCTTTGGGTTTCGGCCGCGGCGTACAGAAAGTTGTTTGACATTTTTTCAAGGTCAGCTTCTTCCATCCAAGTGATTTCTTCCCCCTTGGGTCGCCTTTTATTTTCGATTTTTCAGAGCATTAGCCAATCAGACCCCCTTCGGGTCACGGAGTCACGTGAGGTAATCGGGGAACGTGGTAAAAATATGGGCGAATACTTACTGGGAATCATTGTCCCCCCAAAAAAAAAAGAAAATCACGTAAAAAAGCAAATGCAGAAAAAAGTACACACGTACCACCGCACATGCAGAAAGTACACACTACACACACGCACAGCCTCCTCTCTCTCTCTTCTCTTCTCCTCTCTCTCTCTCTCTTCTCTCTTCTCCTCTCTCTTTTTCTCCCAAAAAACCCAAAAACACACCACACACACCACACAGCTCTCTCTCTCTCTCTCCTCTCCTCTCTCTCTCTCTCTCTCTCTCTCTCACCACACCCCACACACACACCAACACACCACAACACCCCACACACACACACGCTCTCTCTTTCTCTCTCTCACACACACACACACACACACGACACACCGCACAGTTTCTCTCTCTCTTGCCTTTATTCTACACAGACACAAAATACAGTAAAGGCGTGCGCATGGTAGAAAACTTGTGATGATGTTTGGGGTTTAGAGAGAAAAATAAAAAAATTACTAATAACTTTAAAAAAACCGGGGTTCCCCGGTGACCGTCCTCTCCCCGTCACCCCAGGAGTCCCTTTTTCACCCTTTTACACACCTCACATTTATCCCCTTTTCCATACTGCCCCACAACTACTTTTTTCCTTTTTCAAAACACTGCAATGACCGTCCCCTCCCCCTCACCGTTTCGGTCCCTTACCACTTTTTCCACGCTCCAAAATTTATCCCCTTTTCAAATATTCCACACAACTTTTTTCTTTCCTTTTTTTTTTAAAAAAATTTTCTGCAATGCCGTCCTCTCCCCGTACGTACGAGCCCTTACCACTTTACCCGCTCACACATTTTCCCCCTTTCACAAAACGCCACACAAATTACTTTTCTTTTTCAAAAATTACTGCAATGACCTCCCCTTTCCCCGTCCCGTACAAATCCCTTTACACACACACCAAAACACACACTTTTACAACGGACACACAACTTTACTTCTTCCTTTTTTAAAAAACTTACTGCAAGACCGTCCTCCCCCGTACCGTATAGTCCCTTTTAACACTTTACACCACACTCACACCCTTTCACTGCTGCCCCACAACTTCCCTTTTTAAATACTTACTGCAATGACCCTCCTCTCCCCGGGCACCATACGGGGTCCCTACAACTTTACACACAAAACCCTTTTACATGCTGCCCCAAAAAACTCTTCTCCCACAAAAAAATTTCTGCAAGACGCCCCCCCGCACGTACGAACAAAATTGCACGGGGTAGCGTCCCGTCGGGGAAAATATGTATTACGATTTTGACGCTAGTAAGTACCCCTCGGGGGCGGGTCCATAAACCCCACGCGTATAGGGGGGGAGCGGGGCCGCTTTTTGCGAAAAAAACTCGAACAAGCACAAAACGACAAAACGAAAATAAAACGTATCGAACTAAACAAAATTTAAAATATATTTTTATAATCATATTTTAAGATATTAACTTTTTTATTTATACAAAGTAGTCAAAAACATTCATAATACAAAAATACAAAATTTCACGTGTATAGGGGTCCCCCCCCGGGAGGGGATTTCGACACACGCCAAAGGCGTGCCCGGCGTACGCGTCCGGCAACGTCACGCGTATAGGCGGAAAGGTGGAAAGCAGGAAATAAGGAAATAAGTTTTTAGCTTCTATACAGAAAAACACTAAGGACGAACAGTTGCAGTGACGCATTTTTGCTGCATTGATCAATGGCACTCAAACCATGTGTCTGTTGTTTAAATTGAAAACACAATACTTTTATTCTAAAAAAATGTATAAAAAGAGCATCCCCCGAGACAAGAACAAACATTACATGCGCAGTAAAGAATTAGATTTTTTCTTTTTTGTGCCCTTTTCATGGGCCGGACCTTGAAAAAATACAGACAATGTTCAATTTTTACATATCAAGCAAAAAAGTTTTATTGTGTTCTTTTTTTTTTTTGTTCATTTTCATCATCATTTTTTATCATTAGTAGTTGTAATATAGTGGAGGAGGGCGAGTAAAAATAATTCCTAGTAGTTAGTACAAAACTTTAGTAAGTAGATCATAGTAGAAATGTAAAAAAAACTATGCAGCTTTTTATTAATAGTAGTATAAAAATATCATCAGCACAGAAATTTTAGCGCAGCGGGCGGCCCAGCATCACTCAAGGTCTTTTAAGTATTTCATCGACCTTGTGAACAGCAGCAGGAGTTTTAGAGTGGAGTAGTAGCAGCAGTAGTACGAAGCTTTATGAAAAAACTACCCATTCCATTCAGGGAAATACCTTTTCTTTCTACGTGCACCATTATGAATAGGAAATTGTATGGAGCGTAATAGGCCCGTGAGATTACTTTTGGGGGGGGATGACCCCTGGGGGAAAAAAAGGGGCTGGCTTTTTCTGAGCCTTTAAAAGAACCTTAAAAGGGATTTGGGTTTGGCTCTTGTAAGGAGTCTACATGTTTTATTCACGTTTAGGTGTAATGGATATAGTCAGTTATGTAAAAAAGAAAAAAAAAATCCGGAAGCTGTATCAATTAAAGGACGTCATGATTTCATAATTTCCATCAAAAGTTGGCGGGCAGCATGATACTTCATATATATATATATATATATTATATATTATATATATATATTATATATATATATATTAATATATATATATATCTATATATAATATATATCTATTACTGTATATGTAACATAATACATATATATATATATATATATAATATATATATATATATATATATATTATAATTATATATATAATATATTATATATATTATAAATAGTAGTGTGGTGTGTGTGTGTGTGTGTGTGTGTGTACATATATAATACATACTATTTAATATATAGATACAGATATAGATAGATATAGATTTTTTTTAATATATACATATTCATATAGATACATAGATATAGATAGATATTTATTTATATACATTTTTTTCCCAATATGTATATAGTATATATATATTTATATATATACATATATGTGTGTGTGTGTGTGTGTGTGTGGTGTGTGTGTGTGTGTGTGTGTGTGGTGTGTGTGTGTGTGTGTGTGTGTGTGTGTGCAGTCAGGAAAAAAAATCCATCGTTACCTTTACTTGAGCCCTTCTTTCTGTGTTGGGGGGGGGCATCTTGTTAGCCCCACTCATGGCTAGTACAATCTTTTAGTACAATATTTGATAACTGAGACTAAGGAATCAGATATTTCAAGCGTGCGTTTCGTTGACCATGTGTTGTTTTGATTATGTATTTATATTTTTTATATCTTTAATTATCTAAATAATTAAATATGAGTTTTTCATTATTTTACTCTCATTATGAACAAAACGATGGATAACAAAAAACGTATTTATCATCATATCCGGTACTGTTTAATAAATCAAATGATTAAACTGTTATCAGTATTTTTTTTTTTTAACGGTAGGTTCATGTTTGAGCCGCCGTGGTCACAGCACATGGGTATAATGTAAAGTGCAGTAAAGCACATGCCCAGGAAAGTCGAAAATGCTTTGCATCTGTGGGAACGGCTGCGATAAAGGGCAAAAAATTACTACGGAACTAGTGGCATTTTCCTTTTAATCAAACACACCTATATTAAAAGAACAAATATATCATTATAAAAAAAAATATGCAAACGAGTTGAACTTCATTATACTCCGAGAAGGTTGCATAGAAACAAATATACAAAATATCATTGAAAAAACATGAGTGCTCATTTGTCATACAACGACACT
>NC_051411.1:14852863-14857863 GCF_015228065.2 Penaeus monodon
CACACACATATAAGTATTATCACGTAATCGGGGCATGGCACGGAATACCTTTCATTTTTTCGCTCTCTGACTTGGCTTCTTAGCCCAGCTTGTAAGACTGTGCCTTTCGACAATTATGTAGCTGATATCTTTGATGTATTTCCATAATACTGAGAACAATGCTTTTGATTTGCACGAAAATTACATCAATAAACAGATCATTTAGAAATGAGAGCTTTAAGAATTCGTTATAACTTAATCACAAATAGTTATCAGAAATTGGTCGTTAGACGTACGGTGTTGTAGGCAGGTGATAAATTAGTTGCCAGTTGCACTGATGACCTTGTAATAATGTAAAGATTCTATCCTATTCTGAATAGTTTGGACTTGATCCTCGGCATGATGACATGATAACTGCGAATACGATCAAGCTTGGGAAACTTCAAAACAAACCTCGGCGGTAGTGCTGCCTACTTAGCAAATATATACAATGCGAGGATTGGTGATATAAACCGTGAAGTTTTTAACGTTTGACCATAACCGACTTGAGTTTTACCCTTACCATCATGATACAAACACACACGTATGTGTGTTTGTATATATATATATATATATATATATATATATAATATATATATATATATATATATATATTATAATATATATATATATATATATATATATATATATTAGAAGATAGATAGATAGATAGATATAAATATAAATATAGATAAACAAGTGTGTATGTATGTATATATATTTAAATACATTATATTTATATGTATATATATACATATATATATATATGTATATATATTATATATATATATATATATATATATATATATGTGTGTGTGTGTGTGTGTGTGTGTGTGTGTGTGTGTGTGTGTGTGTGTGTGTGTGTGTGTGTGTGTGTGTGTATAGGGCCGCGGTGGCCGAATGGTTAGAGCGTCGGACTCAAGACTGTCACGACGGCAATCTGAGTTCGAGGGTTCGAGTCACCGGCCGGCGCGTTGTTCCCTTGGGCAAGGAACTTCACTTCGATTGCCTGCCTAGCCGCTTGGTGGATAAGCCAGCCCAAGTGAGTGCCGGGTAAATAGAGATGGTGACTCGGAAAAAAAAAAAAAAAAACACCGGGCGGAAGGCAATGGCAATCCACCGCTCTAAATTGCCAAGAAAATCATGGAAGCCCATGATCGTCAAGGCCGCGGTGGCCGAATAGTTAGAGCGTCGAACTCAACACTGTCACGACGGTAATTTGAGTTCGAGGGTTCGAGTCACCGGCCGGCGCGTTGTTCCCTTGGGCAAGGGGCTTCACCTCGAATGCCTACCTAGCCGCTGGGTGGCCAAGCCAGCCCAAGTCAGTGCTGGTCCCAAGCCCGGATAAAATAGAGAGAATGATTACCTAAAAGGTAACACCGGCACTCCGTGGAAAGGAACTGGGGACCCTACCACGTACTCCCTCCAAGAGCATCACAACATGAAAACTACAATTAAGTATCATGCTGTGACCACGGCGGCTCAAACATGAACCTACCGTTAAAAGAAAGAAGTGTGTGTGTGTGTGTGTGTGTGTGTGTGTGTGTGTGTGTGTGTGTGTGTGTGTGTGTGTGTGTGTGTGTGTGTGTGTGTGTGCGCGCGCGCGTTTGTGTGCTTGTGTGTGTTATGTGAGTGAGCGTGGGGGCTGGGTATGGGTGTGCGTGTGTAAATGCGTATACGTGTGTGTGCTGCTGTGCCTGACTTACATTTTCCTTTGAAATTCACAGAATAAACAGCTCTTTATAATGAAGAGCCATAAGCAGTGACATTATAACTTGCATAAGCAGTTACGAGTTAACTGAAGTTTTCTTAATACATTATCCGAGCTAATGCTCTTTACACACAGAGAGAAGGAGACAGAGAGTGGAGAGACAAAGAGAGAGAGAGCGAGAGAGATAGATAGAGAGAGAGATAGAGAGATAGATAGAGAGAGAGATAGATAGAGAGAGAGAGAGAGAGAGAGAGAGAGAGAGAGAGAGATTAGCACACACACACACACACACACACACACACACACACACACACACACACACACACACACACATATATATATATATATATATATATATATATATATATATATATATATATATATATATATATATATATATAGAGAGAGAGAGAGAGAGAGAGAGAGAGAGAGAGAGAGAGAGAGTATATGGGTGGGTGCTTCATGCGCAAGGTGATGTGAAGCGATGGTGTGGTAGCCTTGATAGGGTTAAGTGACTTCTCGCTTGCAGCTGCCACCGCTGGCTAGCCTAGTGCGAAAAAGGGAGCAGCTATGCATAAGCCTTCCCTGCCAGTTCACAGCCTCTCCGTCATCGAGACTTCTGTGGTGCCTCCTCGCGGCCACCAATGGATACCTGCCCTTTAGCGACCCTGGGGTAATTGGGCGGCTCAGAGGAGGTGGGCCTTGTCAGACCTCCTCCCCCCAAATAACTCATTAACAATGCCTACAATGAATATGCTGGGGGAGGGGTGCTGTCCCTCACACCCAGTAAGCAAGGCGGGCTGTGGGTCCCATTGGGAGAGCAAATGTCGGGACGCTCGATGGGAACAAGTTACTTGTCCTACTTGTGTCCCGGCAGGCGCCAACCTACTGTGAAGCTTGTGGGGCAAAGCCCTAGGGAACCTGGACGGGGGGGGGCCCACAGCCTACTGACCCCTTTTATTTGACATAGCATCCACGGGAGTGACAGAGGTGGCGTGCACCCAGAGTGAACCACCCGAGGCTTAAACTCAGGCGAGCTATCCGTGTAGGCACTTGGAACATCTGGTCCTTGCAGCAGAATGAGCGGTTACCTCTGCTATCGAGGGAATTGGAGCGATTGGGAGTTGAGGTGGTTGCCCTCTCGGAGGTGAGAAGGCCTGGCAATGGCACATCAGTATAGATGGGTACATCTACTGCTGGTCGGGCTGCAGCGATGGTCATCACCTCTAGGGAGTAGCCATAGCCATCTGCAGCTGACTTCAGCCCTCGGTAGTTGAGGTAACACCAGATGATTAGTGTATTATGGCACTGAGACTGAAGCATGCTTTTGGCTTTGATGTCTTTTATTGCTGTATATGCTCCTGCTGATGTTTGCAAACTCGATGTGAAAGAGGCATTCTATGCCGAACTCTCATCCATGGCAGATAATTGCCCCTAGCAAAATATTCGCATTGTTCTGGGCGACTCCACTGTGGTATCTAGCTCTGATTGAGCTGGCTATGAGATGCCTATCAGCCCCCATGGCTCGGGAGCTGATCTCAGCAGTGAGAACAGCCTCCTTCTCCGGGACTTTGCTAGGTCCAGGGAATGAGGATCTCTGGCTCCTGGTACCAGCACTCCAACCCGCATCGCTGGACATGGTATAGCAATACAGGTACAGTGGCCAAAGAGATCGACCGCATTCTTGTCAGCAGAACTGTAGAGTTTACTGGAGTGCCAAGTTCTGTGGCACTGACCACAGACCCTACGGGTCCACTTCGAAACTCCCCATCCCTCCAGTGGCCACTCTAAGGTGTTTCACTTGGACAGACTGAGGGAGGGGGAGTGTGCCTGTGGGATCCCCATGGCAGTCTCTGATCGATTCACAGAACTTGATAGCTCTGTGGGAGTTCTTCAAGCACAAAACACTAAAAGCAGCACAGGAGTCCATTGGTATATGCCCAAGGGCAAGGCAGAATTTCATCTCCCTGGAGATACTGGAGGCCATTGCATGGTTTGGCTGAATGGCAATCAGGTCTTGCATCACTCTTTGGTGTGTAGGGCTCGGACACTGCTGAGAAGAGACATGGAACAGTTCATCAGTAATCTTACTGAGGAGGTTGAAGGCCATTTCTTGGTAGATGACCTTCGCCCTGCCTACCAAACCCTGAGAAAGCTGAACTTTAAGCCCTCCTCACAGATGACTGCAATATGCTCAGTGGATGGACAGGTCATCTCAGATCATGTTGGGGTTTATGAACGTTGGGCTGACTATTAGCTTGGATACAAGTGATATCACAATACCTGTGCCAGACCACCCATCAGCGAGGAACCTCGTACCCTAAACGAGGTTAGGATGGCAATTTCCAAGCTGATGTGTGGGAAAGCTGTAGGCGTATGTGATATCCCTGCTGAACTTCTAAGGGCTGGGGGTAAACCAATGGCTTAGGGCTTGCATGCCGTCTTGACTGCCATGTGGCAGTCTGGTACCATTCCCCCTGACCTGTTGAAGGGTGTGGTCATCCTTCTGTGGAAGGGGAAAGGGGATCGCTGGGACTGTAGCAACTACCATGGCATTACACTGCTCAGCATAGTAGGCAAGTTTTGCCCACATTCTTCTGCAACCACCTACTAAGGCACAAGAGACCAGAGCAGTCTGGATTCACTCCTGGCAAGTCTACAATAAACCGAATATTAGCGCTTCAAGTAATTGTGGAATGCCATTGTAAGCTGGTCGTGGGCTGCTTGTATGGGAGATCTTGATACTCAGGGGAATTCTGACACAGATTATTGGCCTAATAGCAGGCAGGCCGGAGGCCTGCCTGGAGATTCGCCATGAGGGACCCTCGTGGTTGGAAACGAAGGATGGATGCGGCCATGCGCCCCCGTCGGCGTTAGCCTCTTGATGATGATGATGATTATATATATATATATATATATATATATATATATATATATATATATATATATGAGAGAGAGAGAGAGTGAAAAGGGGATTGAGACAGAGAGTGGGGTCCAAATGGAGAGATTGTAGATGAGGGACGCAGTAACAGGGAAGGGAAAAGAGATCAATATCTTATTTTGTATGAATTCGCATGCGTAATTACAATATAATTTTTCACGACCCGAGTAATTTTCTTTGAGTCTGTAACTTTTTAATTATTTATGACTGTTATATTTATGAAAATGTACATTTTTACCTCAAAGACGGCAATGTTCTCTATATCAATTTTGATAGTATACACTATATTCTTAATCTTAATTATCATATTCTTAATCTTAGTCTTACTTG
>NC_051411.1:14862863-14872863 GCF_015228065.2 Penaeus monodon
GCAACTGCGACGCCGCTGTTAGTCTTAGAACTAAAGTAAATGACCTCAGATTATTAGCCTCGTCTTAGGCTACTGATATTATAATTCTCCAAGAAACGCATTTAACACACCTTGCCTCTGACCAGGTCGTTTTGCTGAGAAACTACTATCTGTGTGGGAGGGACCGAGAGGGTAGAGCTGGAGGCGGAGTCGCTATGTATATCTACCAAAGCCTCCCTTTCACTGAAGTGGAAATTGATTCTACTTTGGAATTTGTCACTTGCAAAGTAAAATTCAATAACACGTATCTGACTACATGTTCAGTTTACTGTCCACCTGATAATGAGGTAATTTATGATGAGCTTTTAACTCTTCAGGATAGTCTGCCACAAAATAAATTAATCTTAGATAATTTTAATGCTCATCAAACGTTATGTTGTTCCCTGCGGGCGGATGGTAGAGGTGAGCAAGTAGTTAAGTTGATTAACGATTCTGATCTGGTCCTTCTGAACGATGGTAGTTCGACGCGGGTGGACGATGATACCGGTAATTTGAGCTATATTGACCAATCACTGGTCTCTTCATCAATAGCAGCCAAGTGCCTGTGGCACACCATTGACGACTCATTGAGAAGCGATCACCTTCCTGTTTTTATTGAATATTCATGCGACACACCAAGAACGCCTTCAGCAATATTCAGAATTCGATTTTAGATGCAGCAATGATATCCATTCCTAAGACTTCGACAGATAGCGTTAAGCTATCTGTCGTTAAGACACCAGATTGCCGCAGGGCGCTGTGACAACGCAATAGGGCCTACAGGCTTTTAAAAAATAACATCAATAATGAGAACTTTTGCAATCACAAACAAGCAAGAACTAGGGCTCGTAGAACAATTAGACAAGCAAAAAGAGACTCATAGCGGAGCTTTGTGTCTACAATTAACGGCAACACTACAATATCATAGGTTTGGTCCACTGTCAAAAAAAGAAAAAAAAGAAAAAAAAATCTGTCACAATGAAAAACATCATTCATGAGGGAACCGATTTCGATTCTCCTAGAGGCACTCGCCAGGCAGTTCTCATATACAAGCAGCTCAGAAAATTACCATCCCGCATTCCTGACCACCAAGGAAGCGGCTGAGCTGCAACCTATTCACTTTGCCACAGGAGATGACTTTGATTACAATAAAGATCTTATGGGTGAGCTTGTCCGTGCCCTAGAAGCCTGTAGTGGAGCATCCCCAGGCCCCGATGAGATTCGATATGAGATGATAAAGCATCTTAATCATGATGTCATGATTAAGTTGCTAGAAGTGTACAGTGAAATTTGGAAGAGCCACAGTTTTCCAAACTCATGGCACTTCGCCCACATTATTCCCGTATTGAAAGGAGGGGGAAATCGTAGAACCACCATCTACCGCCCAACTGCGTTGACAAGTTGCTTATGCAAGGTCATTGTTACAGTAGGCTATTGCATTTTTTTAAATTCCAGGAATTTGCTAGTTGACGAGCAGTGCGGCTTCCAAAAGGGACGCCAAACTCATATTCATGAGGCAATTGCCCCCCCCCCCAAAAAAAATGATTTCAGTAATTTTAGATATAGAAAAAGCCTACGACATGACATGTCGATATAGCCTAGTCAGAAAACTTTATGCTTTTGGATTATGTGGAAACTTGCCTTGTTTTATTCAAAATTTCATCTCTGACAGAACTTTCTCGGTCAAACTCTTTTCCGACAATGTCACTTTTTAGGACATTTTTGTCCAGGCAAACGGGGTCCCAAAAGGAAGTGTCTTGTCGCCAGTATTATTTCTATGTATGATAAATGACATCTTACCAGCTCCCTCTCGGAATCTTAAATACTCACTGTACACTGATGATTGTGCATTATGGCATTATGGCAGTAATACAGAATTTTCCTGAAGCCTTGAAGTGTACTCGGATCGAGCTTCTTGAGGTAGAATCAGGAGTACCTCCCCTCCGACTCAGACGCGGCCAGCTAGCACTGACCTATGCCGCAAAGGTGGCTCGAGACCCGAGCCACCCTAATGGCAATAGAGACACTAGGCCCTTTGCCACGCAACTCCACGATCTCTTCGAGAAAGTCAGCATAGATCGCTCTACCATCGATACCCTGGTTCAATCAAATGCAGCGCCATGGGAAACCCCCAATTTTTCCATCATGGAAGCTTGGCTTCCATCAGCTAATGCCATGGCGCCGGAGGTGGAGGTTCAGAGATATCCTTATTAAACATCTTTTTTTTTCATATATATACCAACGGCTCCAAGACAGATGAGTGTGGGTGCGGGTGTATGGTCAACTGAATGTGAACTGAAGTTCAGACTGCCGAATCATACATCGATCTTTCTTGCTGAATTATTTGCCATTGACAGAGCTTTAGATTTTAGATTTAGATTTTTAAAGCCATTAAATCATTAGAAACAACCAAAATGAACTACTGAGTAATATCATTCGTAAGCTACATAGTGCCAACAAATCAATCAAGCTAATATGGGTACCAGGCCAATCTGGTATCCATGGCAATGAGCAGGCTGACAAATTAGCCGGGTCAACTGGTGATCTGGACCTTAGCATAGTCCATACAGATCTCAAGTCTTTTGTGTCTCTTATAAAAGCAAAAATCCATCTCCTGTGGCAAAGTGAGTGGACCAACCTGCAACTGACAAATAGTCAGACAAAATATAGAACCGTAAGGAAGGGAGGAGGTGGTGTTGGCCCGCCTTAGGGTTAATGTTACAAGACTGCCACACTTCACTCCCTACATAGAAAAGAATTTCCCTCCACGGTGCCCCCAGTGCAACACCAACCTTACCATCCGCCACCTCTTAGTATGCACCCAATATACAAACAATAGAGAACACCTTAAAAATTATTTCAGAATTAAAAATATAGACTACGTTATCAAATATACTATCAGATGATGAAAGAATCATCAGTAAAGTAATCACTTTTCTAAGGGAGACAAAACTTTATGACCTTATATAGATTGAAATAATAAATAGGATCCATTGGCTTAATGATCTTGGCTGGCTGTTATAATATCGCCATATGCCGCTTGTCGATAGTCAAGAAATCCAATCAACAAAAAAACAAACCAAACTCTCTTTTGAGTTGTACTCGTCTGGTTAGCAGTGGTTTGCGGAGCCGTAAGACCCGCGTTGTAGTCATATTAAAAATTAGGAGGTACACTACAGTGCAAACATTTCGATCTATGCCGTTCCTTTAGATCCATCAGCTGCGTGGAGATAGGGAGCCTACTGAATGGGCAACGGCTTGCTCCTCACATTCTTTCTCCCAAGAGATAATAATGTCATAGTCGACATCGATAATACACACACACACACACACACACACACACACACACACACACACACACACACACACACACACACACACACACACACACATATATATATATAAGTATGTATGCATATGTATATATGTATGTATGTATGTATATGTAAGCCGTTGAGGAGGCGCCTTACGTGACCGAGCCAGCCGTTGAGGAGGCGGCCAAGGTGACCGAGCCAGCCGTTGAGGAGGCGCCCAAGGTGACCGAGCCAGCCGTTGAGGAGGCGCCCAAGGTGACCGAGCCAGCCGTTGAGGAGGCGCCCAAGGTGACCGAGCCAGCCGTTGAGGAGGCGCCCAAGGTGACCGAGCCAGCCGTTGAGGAGGCGCCCAACGTGACCGAGCCAGCCGTTGAGGAGGCGCCCAACGTGACCGAGCCAGCCGTTGAGGAGGCGCCCAACGTGACCGAGCCAGCCGTTGAGGAGGCGCCCAACGTGACCGAGCCAGCCGTTGAGGAGGCGCCCAAGGTGACCGAGCCAGCCGTCGAGGAGGCGCCCAAGGTGTTAGATTACATAGGGATGTTAATTAAGGCTAAGATGACCGAGCCAGCCGTCGAGGAGGCGCCCAACGTGACCGAGCCAGCCGGCGACGATATTGCGTTAATATTGGGAATATTGACATTCATTTTAGTATTTATTGTTTGTCCTCTATATGTGTATGTGCATGAATAGATGCCGCGGTGGCAATCAACGGCAATCTGAGTTCGAGGGTTCGAGTCACCGGCCGGCGCGTTGTTCCCTTGGGCGGGGAACTTCACCTCGATTGCCTACCTAGCCACTGGGTGGCCAAGCCAGCCCAAGTCAAAGTGCTGGTCCCAAGCCCGGATGAATAGAGAGAATGATTACCTAAAAAGGTACCACCGGCACTCTCCGTGGAAAGGAACTGGGGACCCTACCACGTACTCACTCCAAGAGCATCACAACATGAAAACTACAGTTAAGTATCATGCTGTGACCACGGCGGCTCAGACATGAGCCTATACCGTTGAAGAAGAAGATGTATATGTATATATATATATATATATATATATATATATATATATATATATATATATATATATATATATATATATATATATACACACACACACGTGTGTGTATGTATTTACACACACACACACACACACACACACACACACACACACACACATACTTGATCTGAAATTGTGTCTTCAAATAGTTGTTAGGTTTCTTGCTTTCAAGGAGAACAAAGGAAGAAACTGAAACTGAAATAAGGTAAAAGGGAATCTTGGGAAAAAAACACTCATGACTTCAACATTATTCGCAAAATATTCCGAAAACGTGGTTATAAATTTTCCCGTTGTTCTTTGATTCGAAAGCCATTACTGCGAGGCCATCACTCTTCACCGACGCTAAAACCCAGAGGGCAATGCATTCGCTACTTCTCCCTACCATTTCTTTCTATTTTTTGTTTGTTTATATCCGTTCCTTTTCCTTCCTTTCTTAAAGGTGACGCTCGATGGAAAATATCTCAAGTCGTGCATATATATTTCTCAAGAAACGGGAAAACTTTTCGTTGTCAAATACCAAAGAGAAAACCTCCACTGGTGAGGTCATTAAGGGTGTTTATTTTTATTGTTTTGAGACTTCGGAGGCAATTGCATACTAAAAGTTATGAGGATGATATTACAGTGCGGGTAAATGCTGAATTAGAATAACCACAGACATTAGAAATCCGTTATTGCACAAAACAAAATTATTTAAGACAACTAAACAGAATGGTGATAGTGGTAAAAAGGTTTTATTGGTGATGTTACATATCTGATCTGCAATAATTCTATAGTAAAACAAGATAGTGATCGTAATTCCTCTATTACTAAAACGAATAAGATCAATAACTGTTTCCATTGTTTCTGATATTGTTGAGTTTTAATATAATAACCTTTTTTTTTCACCGTAGTGGCTACCGGCTCATAACTTTAATTTAAAGACCAACTTTGCAGTGAACCTTTATTGAGAGTTATAACTGCGAAAGTAAAATGTGATCTTTGTGATACCGGATACTGTTCGGTTAACTGGATAGGTAAGGTCCAATTAAGTTTGGTTACAGTAGAGTATGTTCGTGTAAGTTAGGTAAGGCTAGGTTAACTCAGGTAAGCTATATTAGTTTTTTCTTTATTATAATATAGAGGAATAGGAAAGATAAAGTAGGTTAGAGGAGGTTACATCAAGTTAAGCTAGTTAAGTTAGGTTTCATCAAGTTATACTGTGGACATTAGGTTAGGATATATTAAGTTAGACTCAAAAACGTAAATTAGGTTAGAGAGGTTAAGTTACGGTTGGTTAAGATAGGGGTAAAGTTAAGATAAGATGGACTGAGTTATGGCCATACGTAAGCGCAAGAGCTTGCATTAACAGTAAGTGTAAGGAACAGTAAGTCTGAGCGACCACGTTCTTGATATTTTGTTATAATGAGCTTTTCCTTTTTAAAATGTTTTAGTGGCTGCCATTTCAAACAAAATTAACCTAGTTCTTTCTTTAGTTTTATTGTATAGTTTTTATAAGACCTTTTGATGTTGCTTTTTATATACTCACGTTTTCTAATTTCGTTTCGTATTAACGTAAATATAATCACTTGTGTGTTTTTATACTTTTATTTCAATATTTTCTTACTTGAATGTTGTAAGGTCCAGCGAACAAAAACATTTCAAAGAATTTATAGATTATTTATATTATAAATATGAACCTGAGACTTGTGATTATCCAGAACGAAGTGTCCGAATCTTTGTAGCTTGCGTCCGATCTCTCGAACACTGTCATTTGCTAGGCCCACCGAGTCTCTGCTCAGTGTAAAAGTTAAGTTTTGTTTATGGCCAAAGGACGTAAGGTTTTAGTGAATTAAATTTAATATACTTTGCTTTCTTTTTATTTAATTTGAGCTGTGTTTTACTGTTCCGTTGTAGCTTTAATTTTAAGTTTCCTGTCTGGTATTTTATTAATTATATTCAGTTTAAGTTCAAATTCACGTTTAAGCTTCCTGTTTTACTAATTATATTTTATTTGATGTTTGCTCACTTAAGTTCTGCTTAACTTTTAAGTCTTTCACCTGTTTCAATTACAGTTTGGTTAAAACTTATTTTAAATGCCTTATCTTATACTTGTGTTTTATTAACTATAGTTAATTTTAGTATTATGCATTTAAATCTTGTTTCACTTTTATTTTTCCCAGTGTTTTCATTGCTGCATAATTCGGTTTTAATCCCCATTAGTTTTGTTTTGCTTTTTGTCTTTTGTCTCAGTTTTTAAGATTTTCTATTAAATATTGCATGACTGATTCTGTTTTCTGTGAGCCTCCATTCTGCCAACTACCTCTAACATCAAAAGGTCTTTTTGAACAGAACATATTGAGGGCTCTACTGAATCCCTTCACTACTACCAACTTACTATTATTATTGCTATTTTTTTGTTATCATTACTATCATCATCATCATCATCATTATCAACAACATCATCATCATCATCATCATCATCATCATCATCATCATCATCATCATCATCATCATCAATTGTATTATCACTTGTATTATCATTTGTATTGTCATTGTTTTTATTGTTGTTTTTTTATTATCATTATCTTTATTCATTTATTTATTTATTATTATTATTATTATTATCATTATCATTATCATTATCATTATCATTATCATTATCATTATCATTATCATTATCATTATCATTATCATTATCATTATTATTATTATTATTATCATTATATCTGTTATCACTACTACTACAAATATATTACATCATCATCATATTATTTTTATTATATCATTATGATCATTGTTGTTATAATTATTGTTCTTTTCATCATTATCAGTATCATTATCATCATTATATCGATTGTGTTAGAATTACTATTACTATTATCTTTATCATTATAAATTTTGCTGTTATGTATTTTCTTTTTTATTGAAATAATTTTTATCATGTATCTATTTTGATTTCCATCATCATCCTCTTCACATTCATCTTCATCTTCATCATGTTATTATCATTATTTTTACTACTGACACTATTACTACTACTACAACTACTACTACTATCATTATCATTATCGTATTTATTGTTATTGCTATTATTATTATTATTATTATTATTATTGTCACTATTGATATTAAAGTCATTATCATCATTCTTACTATTGTTATTATTGCTATCATTATTATCAATATCATTCTTATCATCACTGCCCTTAACTTCCCAATTTTCATTTCGCTATAAAGGATGGCAATTTACTTTTAAACGTCTGCAAGTGCTGATATCTGCTTATATATTGGAGAACCTTGACAGTTTATAACAGACCGCTATGAGTGAAAAGATAACTTAAGATATATTGGTCACTACCAAAACATATGACCACACATAGTGATAACTTTCGAAACATGGTGCAGTAAAATAAGTATTCACTTCAGACTGAAATAATATTTTGCTGTATTTCTGGGGCAAAAGACCTTCAGGTACAGTGACGGACATGAACGTTTACTGACATAATTGTTCTTACATAGAAAACATACAGTATCTTGTTTCATGTATCTCTCTGTGTGACTATATAAGAGAGAGAGAGAGAGACAGAGAGAGAGAGATAGATAGATAGATAGATAGATAGATAGAGAGAGAGAGAGAGAGAGAGAGAGAGAGAGAGAGAGAGAGAGAGAGAGAGAGGGAAATGGAAAGAGTGGAAGGGAGAAAGAGTGAGAGAAAGAGTGAGATATAGAGACTGACAGTGTGAAAGAGTGAAATGCACCTGTTGATACAACTAAACTAAACAATACTAATTATCCTCTTATTAATAATTCTTCCAACTTAAATAGGTCATTCATCTGATTAAAAATAAAATTCAATGAGATTACTATAGAGTCGTATAACAAAAAAGTAAACAGCTTTAGTCAAGAAAACAATTAAACGAGGTGTAATGAATCGCTTATTAGAAGGAGACGTCGAGGGAGGGAAGTTCCTCTTACGCCCACTCCCTTGAGGATGGAGAAAGGAGATGAGACCGAGGAAAAAGTACGTCTTATGTTTAGGGACCAAAAAATTATATACATGTATATATGTATATATACATATATATATATATATATATATATATATATATATATATATATATATATATATATATATATAAAGAGATTGAATGAATAAGTGAATGCGTGAGCAAGTGATGAGCGAGTGAGTGAGTGAGTGAGTGAGTGATTGAGTGAGCGAGTGAGTGAAAGAAACACGAACGAAGGAGGGAGACATTGACAGAGACAGAGGCAGAAAGACACAGAGAAAGGGAGAGAGAGAGAGAAAGAGAGAGAGAGAGAGAGAGAGAGAGAGAGAGAGAGAGAGAGAGATGAACAAAATTCACATGAACGGAAATACACACACACAGCACAAACCCTCAACCCCCCCACACACACAGTTACACACATGCCAACGGACATATACATTTTATAACTCAACTTACTTTGAACAATAATTTAAAACAAGAAAAAAAGAAACATCCATTACCGTTGATTGAATAATAAATTTTATCTTTCGCCAAAGTTAAAATGGGTGTCTGTGATTCCTCGCCATTGCTTAGTTATCATCTGGCGAAATGGTCTGTCTGAGTGTTTTGCAAACTCTTTTTTCCTCGGGATGTTCTAAAAGCATTTAAAATGTGAGGAAGAAAGAGAGAGACGGGGAGGACGGGAGGAGGGAGGCACAGTAAAATGAAAGAGAGCGAGGATAGACTGTATGCGAGAGAATGTGAATGCAAAAAGAAAATGAAAATGAGAGAGAGAGAGAGATAGGAGAGGGCGAGAGAGGAGGGAAGGAGCTAAGAGATGGAGCAGGAACTGAGAGTGGGAGCGAAGCAGAAAAGGTGAAACAGAACGAGATATAGTGTGTGGGGGTGAGTGTGTGAGAAGAATGAGAGAGAGAGGGAGAGAGAGAGAGAGAGAGAGAGAGAGAGAGAGAGAGAGAGAGAGAGAGAGAGAGAGAGAGAGAGAGAGAGAGGGGGGGGGGAGGTTGTAACACTCAAAAGAACATATTATGCACTAATCATTATTACGAATCTACTTCTGTTAGGCACTCTACTTTTCCATAAATACATATTAAATAAACATAATGGTATAAAGTGAGAATGACCTGTAAAACCACATCAGACCTTGATAAAAGCTCGTTCGAATCTAGACGGAAGTACAATTGCCAATTGATGAATTTATATAAAGCCCTTTTTTAATCTCAATATGAGATATAAATAATAACACTGAGCGTTTAATGGAGGTTTTGGGGTCCTCGTTAATATTTATAGTCTGAATATAAGTAGTTCGCTTTACTTTAGCGTATCTGTCTCCCTGTAGCCAAGTGAAAAGCGAAAGTGAGCCAGATGAAGACAGGAATTATCATTATTTTAGCCTAATATTGTCTTGTGTAGCTCAGAGTTGGGCGATAATCAGTAATCTGTGTTCATATGTTCATTGCTTAATGGGAAACTTTCAGACTTGTGACTAATGAAATGATAAAACTTTAGGGCAGTTTTTCTGTGGAGTGCAAATTACAATTGATAAGTTACAATCAGGGGAATAGTCTTTGAAGATTTCTATGAAAACCTGTTTTTTCTTATTTAATTTTCTCATTAAATTTCATCATCTCCTCAG
>NC_051411.1:14910363-14912863 GCF_015228065.2 Penaeus monodon
CCTATTTTCCTTTTATAAATGCTTTTATACATTTTCGTTGTCTTTGTTACCTAATCTGCCAAGTCAAGTTACAATATTCATAGACTTTTAAGTATTCGTACTGATTACACAAACCAACTCTATCATGTATCCTATCTTTTATATTATTCCAGTGACTTTGGTTTTATATTTCAATATTACTTTCGATTATCATATTCCATTCATATTCGATTATCCATATTCAATGCTTTCGAGCGACTGACGTTGTTGAGTAACATACAGTGCCATAACTAAAATAAATCAGAACTGACATAGCGATATAGCTAATGCTTTTTCAAGAATTTCATCCTATTTCAAGGTGGCTTAGTTCCTGCAGTTGTGGTTCGCCGACAAACGTTGCAACACAGTAGGGGATTTGGTGTCATAAACTGAAAATGCAATATGTCACTGTCAATTAAAGTGAATATTCACGCCTAAATATCAAAGCTTGTCGAGTCACCACGTTGGCTGAGAAATCTTGTATAAGATTAGTAGATTTAATATCAGTAGATATCTGAGATCAGAAGAAGATAGACATATTTAATTCACAAAGGTGGAATATTACTGTTCACTTCTGTCTGTTTCGGGCAATTTAAAATTCCCTTTTCTCCCCCTTTGCCCAATGATTACACATCCATAAAACTCGTCCAGAATTCATGAGTTTACTATAACTGCCAGTCATGCCTAATGCAACACAGTACTGACATGTGTACATCATCATGTGTATGTGTGTGTGGGGGGGGACAGAAAGTATGAGAATGAAAATGTGAGTTAGAGTAAGAGTGAAGGAGATAGGGGAGAGGAGGGAAAGAGAGATAGGATTGTATGTGTGTATGTGTGTGTATGTGCATGTATAACGCACACATAACGCTTACATTGGGAGGGCGAGGGAAATATAATCTTATCGTCATTCGCAAGCACACAGAGGGAGAGGCAAAAAAAGAGAGAGAAAGAGAGAGAGATCGCACCACTATTTCACGCCATATTCCGTTGAAGCTTCATAAATCATCGTCATAAATCACTAGATTCTGTCGATCCGAAAGGGTAGGTATGTCCCGCTTGCTCCCCTGTATTCTTTCGAGAATAGAAAACTACGAAAAATCGGTTCACGATCTATTTTATCAGGATTCCTCGTAACAATCGTACTAAAACAACATAAGAATGATGTTTTTGGACTTAGAGCTGCATCGAATTTCAGTCCGCACAGATATGCCGTAAATCCAAAAGACTTCGATAAAAAAAAAAAAAAATACACAAGAGCAACATCAGCGGTAACAGGAGTGCGGCGGCGGCGACTCTGCAGTCAGAGCGAAGCGGAGTGAGAGGACGTGGAGTGAATCCTTTCGCGGGGAGGAGTGCGCGGAGACGGTGGCAGCTGGTGGGTGGCTGAGGGGGGTCGGGGTACATGAGGGGTAGCTGTAGAGTGGTTGGGGGCAGCTGGGGGGTGGTTAAGGGCGGTTGGGGTAGGAGTGGTTGAGGGTGACCTTGGGTGTGGCTGAGGGCGGCTGGAGGCAGCTGGGGGAGGTGGCTGAGGGCGGTTGGGGGGAGGGCAGGGGTTGGGGAGCGCTGGTAAGTAAGGGTTAGGAAATGAAAGCATTTTCTCTATTTTTGCGGTTCTTGTTCTTATTGTTGTTTTTATGGTACTAATGTGTGCTTGTGTGTGTGTGAGTGTGTGTGTGTGTGTGTGTGTGTGTGTGTGGTGCGTGCGTGCGTGCGTGCGTGCGTGCGTGCGTGCGTGCGTGCGTGCGTGCGTGCGTGCGTGCGTGTGTGAGTGTGCGTGTGTGTGTGTGTGTGAGTGTATGTGTGTGTGTGTGTGTCTCTATAGCAATATCTATGTCGAGAAAGACAGAGACAATGATCGAAACCTTCCACAACAAGTATGGAATTCTTTAAATGAAGAAATACATGAAACGACGACAATCAATCACCAATTAAAGACGTGTATAGTGACAAGTAGGCCTAAAAAAGAGGACAAAAAAGGAAATAATACAAACTTTATTTCTATACAATTAAATTTGCATATAGCATCATTATTTAAACAGAAGCATTTTGCCCTACAATCCGATTTTATTTCTTTTAATTAATGATTGACTACCACCTTATCATGTGTAATGTTTTATTGTCTTTTCCACATCTGATCCATCTGATCATGCAAGTGAGTAGGGGCTCACTTGCATTAGACATGAGACGACTGGAAAAAGGTAAAATTCACTTATTTTTCCTTTTTACTACCTTTCGATGTGATTCAAACACTATTTAATTAAATGCATATGGATAGGTGGAAAAAATATGTTAGTTACAAAATATTACATCATGTTTGGTTCAAAAGCGAGATCAGAAAAGAAATCATGTTGGAGTGCAAGAGGGTTTTATTGAATGTTCCAGTCATCTCGTAACTTTTAATGTTATTTTTATTTGCAGGTTTGTTTCTCTGATGAGTCTACGGTATGGGCTGACGAAAATTGTTAGAACATAAGAAATG
>NC_051411.1:14925363-14930363 GCF_015228065.2 Penaeus monodon
GTAATCAAGTCTTGCATCGCTCCATGGTGTGTAGGGTTCGGACACTGCTGAGAAGGGACAAGGTACAGTTCATCAGGAATCTTGTGGAGGAGGTTGAAGGCCATCCTAATATATAAGCCCTCCTCACAGATCACTCACTGCAGGCCGATCAGCGGATGGACGGATCATCTCAGATCATGTTTGGGGTTCGTGAATATTGGGCTGAGTATTTTGAGCAGTTGTACCAGGTAGACCGTTCAACAGTTAGCTTGGATGCAAGTGATGTCACAGTGCCTGTGCCGCTGGACTCACCCATCAGCGAGGAACCTCCTACCCTAACAGAGGTTAGGATGCCGATTTCCAAGCTGAAGAGTGGGAAAGCTGCAGGCATGTGATATCCCTGCTGAACTGCTAAAGGCTGGGGGTGAACCTATGGCTTGGGGCCTGCATACAGTTATGACTGCCATCTGGCAGTCAGGTACCATTCTCTCTGACCTGCTGAGGGGCGTGGTCATCCCTCTCTGGAAGGGGAAAGGGGATCGTCAGGATTGTAGCAACTACCGTGGCATTACACTGTTCAGCATACCAGGCAAGGTTCTCGCCCACATTCTTCTGAAACGGATCTGCAACCACCTACTGAGGCATCAGAGACAGGAGCAGTCTGGATTTACTCCTGGCAAGTCCACAATAGACCGTATACTAGCGCTTTGAGTAATTGTGGAATGCCGTCGTGAGTTTGGTCGTGGGTTGCTTGCAACCTACATCGACCTCAAGAAGGCGTTTGACTCGGTGCATCGGGAATCGCTATGGGAGATCCTGAGACTCAGGGGAATTCCAACACAGATTATTGGCCTAATAGGAAGCCTTTATACTGGTACTGAAAATGCTGTAAAGTGTGGTGGGGGTCTGTCGAACTTCTTCCCTGTTAATTGGTGCAAGGACATAGCCTTGCCTCAAGCAAGGCTGTGTCCTTGCACCAACACTTTTCAACACCTATATGGACTGGATAATGAGTTACTAGCTAAAGTCAGTGTGGAGCAACAATAGGCAATATCAAGGTCTCAGCCTTGACCTTGACGGTCCTAATAACCACGCAGTCATGTTACTCACAGTGTCAGTAAATCAAACTGGAGGTTTTCTCGGGGTTTCCTTCAAATCCAAAACCCCGAGTGGTGGCAGTTCTATGGAAGAGGAGGATTTAAGAACAAATTAAGTCCAAGGTCATGTCGAGAAACCGTAATATAGGAAGAATATGTTCTTATTGTGTATATAAGAAATTAACTCGACAACAAACATACATACATACACACACATATATGTGTGTTATATACACACACTTTATATATATATATATATATATATATATATATATATATATATATATATATATATATATATATATATATACATATATATATACATATATATATATACATATATATATATACACACACATATATATCTATATATATATATGTATATATGTATATATGTATATATGTATAATATATATATATATATATATATATATATATATATATATATATATATATATATATATATACATATATATATACATATATATATATACATATATATATACATACACAAATGTGTGTGTGTGTGTGTGTCGGTGTGGGTGTGGGTGTTTGTGTGTGTGAAATGTACTTGTCAATCTTTCCCTTATTTGATATAAATCGTCACTGTTTCCTGCGCGTGAAGTGTGTGTATGCGTTAGCGAACGATCTGATTTAATCAGCCCACCCGATTCCACGATTTATATGGGATACCACTCATTCTGAACTACTTGAAAATATACTTATTTTAGACATACCTATTACCACAGCGTTGGAACTTCAAAGTATATTAGTTTGAACAGTATACTTGAATGAAGTGACATTTATGTGAAAAGATTTATAATGTGAAAGATCACCTTCAACCAGAAAGGGTTCATCATCTCAGATTCCATTTTCATTTCAATTTGGATACGAAATTGTCTAAAGCTCCTCAATGGACATGGTAAAACCGAAATAGAAAGAGAAAGTAACGATAATACGCATCAAAGGGAAAGTTTAAAAACTATTGGCCTTTTGGAATTAGGTATTATTATTATCATTATTTTTACTAAACTGGATTCTATTAAATAATTCAGCTGATGTCCTTAATAGCGCACGTGAGTGTTAAAGCATGATACTCCCTACCGTACCTAACATCACGTATATGTCCATTTATTCTTTTGCCGAGAACGGTACCAGCTTTACCCATGTAAAATCTCGATCACACCTTAAAAGGGACAGTATAAATATGAGCAAAGTCTTGCGCTACGTGCTAAGATAAAATTATTAAGTAAATAGATAAAAAAAATAATATACAAGCAAATAGATAAAGAGATGAATAAATAAATAGACTGACAAACGAGATAATAGGTGGCGTAAATGATATGGGTCAGAGCATGAATGTTTAAACGAAAGGTACGGATCAAATCACAGATGCTATGGGGAATATATTCCTGATGCATGATATAAGATAAATTCTCTCTCTCTCTCTCTCTCTCTCTCTCTCTCTCTCTCTCTCTCTCTCTCTCTCTCTCTTTCTCTTTCTCTTTCAGAGGAAAGCACTTGCATCAATAAGAACAATTATGAGTGTAAAAATACAAATGCAAAAGTGTTCAGAGTTATGCTCAACATATAGAACGGTAATAAGATGAAGAAACACGAAACAAGATTCTAAATGCCTGGAGTAGTCATGCCGTTGGAACACAGCCTTATGTGCAGCGAGACAAATTGCGATTACGTAGATCTCACAGCGCCGACCTGACAAACGACCCTTTCCCCTATCACTTTGCCCTCTTAACTGCCGTCCGAGAACGTTCGCCTGGAATTCCGTGACAGCCTCAGGCACAGGGCAGGCAAGGCAAGGTCGGGGGAATCTTGGCGTGAGCAGAGGTCGGGACACAGAAGGGAGAGGGACCAGCAGGCAGTTCGGTAAGCCAGCGGAGGACAGAGAGAGGCGGAAGAGCAGCAGATGGATCGGCAGCTTTTTTTTTTTACCCTTATCTAAGTTAAGTTCTGCATTCTTGTGCACCTGTGTGGCATTAACTAATAAAGGGAAACATTTCTTATATCCTGTGTGGATTTTCTTACGATCCTTCAAGGCAATGCATACCTTTCTTTTTACAAACATCTAAAAATGATAAACAGTTTCAGTATAAGGGATCAAGTAGATTTTCCCATAAGACCTTAAAATTTCCTACGCTACCATTCCCATCAAAGTAAGATGGACATGCAAACAGGTCTTAACTCTGTCAACGAGCGCCATCGGCTCGTCGCGCACCGTAACAACGGTTCATTAATGCATGGAGGCTCTTTTCACCAATGTAAGGGAGATTTTAAAGCCGAAAGATGCATTTGAGGGAGAGAACGAATCGGCCTTATCACACTACTGCATAATGCTAATCACTGATTTCCATTTCATCCTCGAGTACTGGAGCTATTTCCATGGAATTTGAGACTGGAAAAGGGGGAGTGAAAGTAGTTCTGTGAATTTCGTATAATGCTTATGCTGAATATGCCTTTGTTTATCACGCGGGTAGATGGATAAACAGACAGATAGACAGATAGACTTAAGAAAAGCAAGATAGACAATAGGGTAACCATAATAAGGTGTAATGATCATAATTCCTTCCTATTATTTCACTCTGACATTACACATTCGCTCGTCCCTTAGCTTCTGTGATGCGTCTCTGGTAAAAGGAAATATTTATAATGATAAACTACAATGAAACTGTCGACGGTTTTTAGCAATTACTAATTACATTATCTAAGAGGACTTTTACGTTTGTGAAAATTGTTGGGAGGTATATTAAATTCAAGTATATACATCCCCTTTTGCGTTAAAGGTGTTTTTTGTATTATTTTAATAATTTTCATTGTTAGTATCGTTATCAACGTTATTATACATGTATTTATAACCATCATTACTACTGTCGTTGCTGCTGTTTTTCTTTGTGTATTTGCTTGTTTATTGTATAATTATCATTATTGCTACTGCTACCACTACTGCTACTACTACTCCTACTGCTACTACTACTAATGCTACTTCTGCTACTGCTATTACTGTTGCCATTACTATTACCATAAAGTACTACTACTACTTCTACTGTTATTATTACTAATTGTAAATTACTATTATTATTATTACTAATTGTAAAAACTTCTACTACTACTATGTCTACCTCAACTGCTATTAATGATCCTGCAGTCACTTTTACTGTAGTTCCTACTACTACTACCACTGCGACTTCTATAACTATCACTGTATCAACTACTACTGATGTGTCTATTATTAGTACTACTACTACTATGCCTGCTATTATTACTACTACGCCTACTACTAATAATACGGCACCTTCTACTATTACTTATATGCTTTGTACTACTACCGGGTCTTCTACTACCAATACTATGCCTCTTATTGATAATTTGCCTACTACTATTTCTGATATGTCTAATACTACTACTGAACCTACCAATACAATTTACTTCTAATACTACTACTACTACCACCACCACCACCACCACCACACCATTACTGCAACTATTATTATCACTGATACAACTCGTACTACTACAAATAATAACAATAATTATATATATATATATATATATATATATATATATATATATATATATATATATATTCATTTATATATATATAATATATATATATATATATATATATATATATATATATATATAAATGATAGTAATAATGATGATACTAATGGTAACGGTAATGATAAATGATAATGATAATAATGGTAATAATAACAACAGTAAGAATACAATCATATTTCATTTGATTGCGGGCTTGATTTTGATGCAAAAACGAGCAGCATCCTATGCCTGGAATCATCTTCCATGATGAGGAAGGGGAAACAGAAGGTACTTTGAGAGGAAAAGATGATTAAGAGGAAAGGCGGGGGGGGGGGGGGTTATCAGAGAAAAAAAGGGGGGCGTGGG
>NC_051411.1:14940782-14944705 GCF_015228065.2 Penaeus monodon
GTGATATCGGGTTATAAGTAATGAGACATTATTAACCCGAATGTTAAAATACTCCTAAAAATTGGAATATTTGTAACAGATTAAGGATTGCAGATTTACAATTTTTCAGTAGGTTTTCTGTACCCCCTATTGTAATGGCATGCTCGTGATGTGCTAACATATGGGCTTACTCTGACAGATATCGGTCACTACCGCTTTGTGAGTAGGAAAGCATTAAATTAATACGCTAATTCGCATAGCGTGGCATATTATAAATGCAGGTGAATTCGTCTTATTTATAGTATTCTGATATTTTTTTTTATTGAATATACATGGATTGCTGACGCCAGGCCACCACGACCGAAACTAGCTCACGTGTACCGAGGTTAATCGGAAGCAGCGCCAGCTTAAAGAAGCCCCGTGACACCTGGCCGTTTGACACGCTCGCTGGGCGTGGATATTACATTGATTTATTAATAAAATTTGTTTATATATATATGGTTATTACCCCAATTAATGAAAATTGAAAATAATAATTGGAATAATGTAATTAATTCAAAGACGAAGATACACCATTTAAATTTAAAGAATCCTTTACAGAATACACATATATACATATTGTATGTGCGTATATTTATGTATGTGTGTATACAGATAGGATAGCTAGACAAATAGATAAATGATAAACTAGATAGATAGATAGATAGATAAATAGCCGATAGATAAGACAAATAGATGGATAGATGACAGATATGCCATATTATATATATATATATAATATATAATATATATATATATATATATATATATATAATATATACAGTATGAAGACGTGCGAAGGCCGAGTGGTTAGAAGCATCGGACTCAAGACTATCACGACGGGCAATCTGAGTTCGAGGGTTCGAGTCACGGACGGTGCGTTGTTACTTTGGGCAAGGAACTTCACCTCGATTGCCTACTAGCCACTGGGTGGCCAAGCCAGACCAAGTCAGTGCTGGGTCCCAAGCCCGGATAAAATAGAGAGAATGATACTAAAAAGGTAACACGCACACTCGTGGAAAGGAACTGGGGACCTACAACGTACTCACTCCAAGAGCATCAAACCATAGAAAAATAAAATTAAGTATCATGCTTGACCCACGGGCGGCTCAAATTCTGAACTTACCGTTAAAAAAAAAATATATAATATTACAGTATATCTATCTATCTATCCACTATCAATATTTGTGTGGTGTGTGTATATATACAATATATATATGTATATATATATTATATATATATATATTATATATTATATATATATATATATATATAACATATATAATATGTATAATACACACACACACACAAATATTGATAGATGGATAGATAGATAGATATACTGTATATATTAATATATTTTTTTTAACTGTTAAGTTCATCATATTATGAGCCGCAGTGGTCACAGCATGATATTTAATTGTAGTTTCATGTGGTGATGCTCTTGGCGTGTGAGTTACGTGGTAGGGTCCCCAGTTCCTTTCCACGGAGTGTGCCGGTGGTTACCTTTTTAGGTAATCAAATTCTCTCCTTATTTTATCCGGGCTGGGACAGTAACTGACTTGGGCTGGCTTGGCACAGTGGATTAGGTAGGCAATCGAGGTGAAGTTCTTGCCCAAATGGAAACAACGCACCTGGGCGGTGGACCGAACCCTCGAACTCAGATTGCCGTCGTGATAGTCTTGAGTCCGGATGCTCTAACCACTCGGCCTTCGCGGTCTTCATATGTCTATATATATATATTAAATATATATATATCTATATCATATATATAATAAGATATATATATGGAATATCTGGTCTATCTATCCATCTATTTGTCTATCTATTGGATATTCTCATCTATCTATCTATCTATCTATTGATCTATTTATCTATTTATCTATATATTCTATCTGTGATACACACATACATAATATACACAATACAATATGTATATATGTGGTATATCTGTAAAGGATCTTTTATTTAAAATGTGTGACTTCGTCTTTGAATTAATTACATTATTCCAATTATATTATCATTTTCATTAAATTGGGGTATAACCATATATATATAAAAATTTTATTAAATAAATCATGTAAATATCACGTCCCAGCGAGCAGTGGCAAACGGCCAGGTGTCACGGGGCTTCTTTAAGCTTGGCGCTGCTCCGATTAAACCTCGGGGACACGTGAGCTATTTTCGTTCGTGGTCCCAGGCGTCAGCAAATCCATGTAATATTAATAAAAAAAAAAATAAATACAAGAAATGAATATAAATAAGACGAATCACTGCATTTATAATAGCCACGCTATTGCGAATTAGCGTATTATTAAATGCTGTCCTACCACAAAGCGAGTAGTGACCGAATCTGGCAGAAGTAAGCCCATATGTGAGCACATCCACGCGCATGCGCATTACAATAAGGGGGTAGAGGAACCTACGCCAAAAAAATTGTAAATATGCAGCCTTAATCTGTTACAAATTTCAAAATATTTTAGGAGTTTATTTTACATTCGGGTTAATAATGTCTTCCTACTTATAAACCGATTATCACACCAGTTTAAACTGATATTTAACATGGTTAAATATGTTAACATAACCCTGTTACAATAGGTGTGAGTGTTGTTGTGTGTGTGTGTGTGTGTGTGTGTGTGTGTGTGTGCAGTGCGTGAGTGCGTGCGTGCGAGCGTGCGTGCGCTGGTGCGTGTGGTGGTGTGTGTGTGTGTGTGACCTGTGGATGTATGTATATACATTATTGATGTGGTGTGTGATATATATATATATATAGTATATATATATAGTAATATATATATATAGTATATATGTGTGTGTTTGTAGTGTGTCGATGTGTGTGTGTGTGTGTTTACGAATATATATATATTAGATATATATATATATATATATTATATAGCTATATACTATATATATATATATCCTTTTGTTTCAAGATGTCAACAAGCCGGTCTTTACCAATTTATTTCTCAGCACTTCATTATTTGCTTTCTTTTCTGACCAGCTTCTTACGTAGTACTCGTCTCGTAAACACAAACAGTTCAAAACTATGAGTTATATAAATATATATAATAGATATATATATTTATATTATATAGATATATATATATAGAGATACACACACACACCATATATATAGATATAGATATAGTAGAGCTGAGATATAGATATAACAGACTACATATAGAGATAGACACACACAGTACAGATATATACATTTTAGTATTATACATTACATACATAAATAATACATATATTTACATATATATAGATATATATCTATATATATATATATCTAATATATATACATGTATATATATATGTATGTCTGTATATATGTATATACATGTATGTATATTTTTATGTATATATATGTAATGTGTGTGTGTTCTTATATATAGAACAACACATACATAAAAAACTCGCCGGGAATTGTTGCAAAATGATGGCGCTCTGACTGCTGGATCAATTTCATGGGAGAGATCTAAACGCAGAAGTCGTAGGGAGTCGCGGCTGTGCCATAAGTGGTAACGATTTAAGCTTCAGATAACTAGTAACGGCATCAATAAGCAAAGCGGGTGCTGCCAAATAATCTCTACAGTAATGAATTGAGAGAGGCTGTATGTGTGTGTGTGTGTGTGTGTTTATGGGTGTGTGTGTGTGTGTATGTGGGTGTGGGTGTGTCTGTGTGTGTGTGTGTGTGTATACATTATGTATTATATATGATATATAGTACACACATATTATATATACATATATTTACATACATACATATATATATATATAATATTATATATATATATCTAATCTATATATATTTAAACAGACCACACATTACAAACACACACATAAACACACACATACCAAATATACAAATATATGTATTATATATATTATAATATATATAG
>NC_051411.1:14964805-14967305 GCF_015228065.2 Penaeus monodon
TTTATGTAGGTAGGCTGTCTACTCGTACTAAGATGCTGAAAGCCGGGAAACTGGGAAACCGCAAAATGATTATTATTTTTTTTTCAAGTGACCAAAAGGACAGAGAGCGCGGGGGTTTGTCATCTGATATCGTCTGGAAAAAAAATGCTCCCTCGGGCCAAACCGAGGGGGGTTGGGAAGGGGGGGGAGGGTTAGGGGTAATTTAGGGGGAGGGGGGAAGTTAAAAAGAAAAGACATACAGGGAAGGGGCCAATTTTGGGTTTCCTATGCTCGTTTTGCGATGTTTGGGATGTGATCAGTGAGGCCTCAGGGGGGATGGGGGGGGGGGGGGAAGGGGAGGGGGTGGAGGAAGTCAGGCAAGGGGATGGTGAAGAGAGCGAGGGAAGGGGGGGGGAGGGAGCGACGGAGGGGGTGGAAGAGAGCGAGGGGAGGGGGTTTGGAAAAGAGCGAGGGGAGGGGGGGAAAGAAAGGGGGAGGGGGTGGAGAGAGCGAGGGGAGGGGGGAGGAAGAGGCGAGGGGGGAGTGGAAAAAGAGCGAGGGGAGGGGGGGGGAAGAGAGCGGGGGGAGGGTTTGGAAGAGAGCGAGGGGAGGGGGGAGAGAGCGAGGGGAGGGGGGGGAAGAGAGCGAGGGGGGGGGGTGGGAAAAGCGAGGGAAGGGGGGGAAAAGAGCGAGGGGGGGGGGGGAAGAAGCGGGGGGGTGGAAGAAGCGAGGGAGGGGAGGAAAAGACGAGGGGAGGGGTGGAAGAGAGCGGGGGAGGGGGGGGAAAGAGCGAGGGGGGGGGGAGTAAGAGAGCGAGGGGAGGGGGAGGAAAAGCGAGGGGGGGGGAGGAAAAGCGAGGGGGGGGGCTGGAAAGAGCGAGGGAGGGGTGGAAAAGAGCGAGGGGATGGGGTGGAAGAGAGCAGGGGTGGGGGGAGAAGAGAGCGAGGGGGGGGGTGGGAAAAAGCGAGGGAGGGGGGGGGGGAGGCGAGGGGGGGGGGTGGAAGAGAGGAGGGGGGGAAGAGGCGAGGGGAGGGGGTGGGAAAAGAGGAGGGGGGGGGTGGAAGAGAGCGAGGGGGGGGTGGAAAAGGTGAGGGGGAGAGAGATGGGGGGAAGGAGGGGAAAGGGGGCGGGCGAGGAAAAGGAGGCGATGATGTAGATGGAAAAGAGACGAGGAGAGGGGAGCAGGAGGAGGAGCGAAGTAGGGGCGAAAGAGAGCGAAGGGGAGAGGGATGGGAAGAGGGGGAAGGGTCAGAAAGGGGAAGGGGGGGAAAGGGAGGGAGGGGGGGATAGAAATGAGGACCCGGGTTGGAAGGAGAAAGAAAAGCGAAGGGGGGTGAAGAGAGGGAGACGGTATTTGTGAAATAGAAAGTGTTCAATCAATTGAAAAAGACAAAAAGGAAAGGGGGGCTAAAATGTAAGGAATAGGAATAAGAGAGAGAGGGGGGGGGAGGAGATGGGATGGCATTCACCTGGGAAAAGAAATGAAGGAAAGTTCAAAAAACAGGTACAAGGGGTGGAGGGATTAAGGAGGAGAAGTTGGAGGAGGAGTAGGAAAAAGAGGAAGAGAGGATACGATAAAATATTGAAAAAGGGGGGAAGAGGAGAAAAAAGAAATGGTATAACGGGAAAGGAGGATTTGGGAGAAGGGTGGGGAAGAAAAAGATAAGACGGCCCTAGAAAACGGAAAGGATTGCCTGAGAATATTTGGTGAATACGACTGAAAATTATGAAAAAAAATACATTGAGAATATATAAAATAAAAAAATAAGTGTAAAGATAAAGTATTTATTTCCCCTGGGCCGTTCTTTGAAATACAAAAAACAAAAAATGGCCATATAATGTAGATATGTTAATAGCACGAATGGTATTTTCTGAAAAAGAACGTAAACTAGGGGATGAAATTCTTTGCTAACTTTCATCCCTTTATTATTTTCCAGATAGTATTCAAATGCAAGGTGAATTTTCAAAACAATTTTTCCTTTTTATTAAGGATTCGGTTTGTGAAAAAAAAAGGCAAATGAAAAAATATGGAAATCAGTTCGAAAAAATGCATATAAAACACCATTGATAAAGATGAATAGACATAGGAAATACTATTTTATTATGCCTGTGCTTTTATTTTATATTTATATAAATATATATATATTTTATAAATTTATTTAATTTTTATATATATATAAATATATTATAAAATTTTATATTTATATGAAAATTTAATATATTATTCTTATTTTATATTATATAAATATCCATATTATATTTTTAAAGCATTCCATATATATAAAAAATCTTTTATATTTTTAATATATAGTTTATTAAAATTTTATATATATATATATATATATAATATATAAGTGTTGTTCCCGTGTAACCCGGGATACCTCAGCATTAAACCGGGTCTTCGTTATTTTATCCCTTTAGTCGTCTTAAATTTTGTAAAAGAATTCAAATTCATATACATAATATCTAGCTCAGTTGACGAACAAAATATTTGGGATATCAGCTTATATATGCGGATATT
>NC_051411.1:14974805-14999805 GCF_015228065.2 Penaeus monodon
TATATATATACCTATATACTCCATCTAATATATATATATCTATCATCATAATATATATATCTATCTGTATGATATATATATATATTATATATCATTATATATATATATATATATATATATATATATGCACGCACGCACACCACAAACACACACATACTCTATGTGTGTGTATATCTAGATATATATAAGTATAGATATATATATATATATATAGAGAGACACAGTGTGTGTGTGTGTGTGTTTTTGTGGTGTGTGTGTGGTGTTGTTTGTGTGGTGTGTATGTGTGTGTGTGTGTGTGTGTGTGGTGTGTGTGTGTATGTACTATCTATATCTATATCTATATCTATATCTATATATATATATCTATATAATATATCATATATATCACTATGTTATTAGTATCTGTAATTGTATATATATGTGTTTTAATACACATATGTATATTAATACCTTATATACATATGATCTAAGCATATATATATATATATAACTATATTCATACTATACTACTCGTAGGTCTGTAATTATGTCTGTATATCTATACATATATATCTATCTATCTCTATAATAATATTCTTATAATAATATAATATATATCTATTATATATATGCACGCACACACACACAAACACAACACCCACGTTCCTATGCGTGTATATATATATATAGACATATCAATATATATATCTATATATTATCTTAATATATTTATATATATATATGTGTGTGTGGGTGTGTGTGTGTGTGCGTATGTATATATATTATACTATATATATATATATATATATATATATCCCTATACATATCTACATGTGTGGTGTGGTGTGTATGTGTGTATATCTTCTTCTTTAAGCGGTCGGTTCATGTTCTAGCCGCCGTGTCACAGCATGATACTTATTGTAGTTTTCATGTGTGTGCTCATTGGAGTGAGTACGTGGTAGGGTCCCATTCCTTTCCACGGAGAGTGCCGGTGGTTACCTTTTTAAAAGGTGAAGAAATTTAAAATCAAAAAAATTTTCTCTCTATTTGATCCGGCTTGGGACCAGCACTTGCCTTGGGCTGGCTTGGCCACCCAGTGCTACGTCGGCAATCAAGTGAATCCCCTTGCCCAGGGAAAACAACGCGGACGTTCGGTGATCTCGAACACCTCGCATTCAGATTGCCGTCGTGAAGTCTTGAGTCCGACGCTCTAACCATTCGGCCACCGGCGGCCTTAAACGTCATGGGCTTCCATGATTTTTGTTAGAGCGGTGGTTTTGCCTTGCCTTCTCCGCCCGGTGTTTTTTATCGAGTCACCATCTCTATTGACCCGCACTGACTTGAGCTGGCTTTGGCCACCCAGTGGCTAGGCAGGCACACGATTAAAGTTCCTTGCCCAAGTAACAACGCGGCGGTCGGTGCCCTCGAAAACCCTCGAACTCAGATTGCGTCGTGACAGTCCCTTGAGTCCCGAACGCTCTAACCATTCGGCCACCGCGGCCCCATGTGTGTATATATTTATATATATATATATATATATATATATATATATTTAATATACATATATATATATATATGATATATATATATAACTTTATATTTGTGTGTAGAAAAAACACACACAAATACACTCTAAAAGTGAAAGCATACGGTAATCCCGTCCAGCGAGCCCACCCACAACGGGGATCGAACGAGTGACGCCGAAGTGAACACCTTCAGCTGCCCTTCAGAGCCCTAGCTCGGAGCGCGACGGCACGGCCTACACCGTGAGAGCGAGAGCCCGAACTGGCGCCTGGTGACGATAATTTCCCAGGAGACGCGCCACTTTGGTCACGCGCGGGCCCCGCAACGAAGCTTCTCACGCATAACGAGAGCATCCGTGTCTTTTAGATAGTTTTATTGTTTTTAAGATTATTGTAATCATTGTTATTATTTTACATTAATATTTTTTATATTTTCATTATCATCATCATTGTCATTAAGCATCAATCCTTATATTATCATTATCATCTTATCATTATCATCTTATATTATCATCATTATACATTATCATTATCATATTATCATCATCAGTATCATTATCATCATCATCATTATTATCATCATTATCTTAGCATCATTATTATTAATTAAAATTGATATAATAATATTATTATTATTATTGTCATCGCCTCATCATCATCATCTTTTCGTTATTATATTATACTTTCCAATTTTTTGGTGTATTTTGTTTTATTATAAATATTTTACTATTATTGTTATGATTATTATTATTATTCATTATATTATTATTATTATAGTTTATCGTGATGAGGATAATGACTTGTGATGATAAATCTTATTTTCTTATCATTATTTTCATCATTATCATTAACATAATCTTATAATATGCATTATCATTATCATTATTAGTTGTCATTGGCATTGTCATTGTCATTGTTCATTTCATTGTCATTGTCCTTGTTATTATTATCATCATATTATTTCATTGTTGTCATTATCCCTACCCTCCTACCTTTCACCTTCTCTCCTCTCCACTCCATTTTTCCGCTCTGCTACTCCCGCTCACTCCAATATCTTCCATGAATTCCCACTCCAGCCCTTACCAACTTCGTTCATCTCCTTCGCTCCACTCCCCTTTCCTCCTTCCCACTCCCCCCTTTTTTTCTCTGATAACCAAAAATGTGAAAGTAATAATAATAATAACGATAAAGATTATGATGATGATGGCGAGACAATAATAATATAATATTAATAATATCATAATTAATAATATGATGCTAATAATATGATGGATGATAATGAATAATTATGATAATGATAATGATGATGATAATGATAATGATGATAATAATTATAATGATGATGATAATGATAATATAATGAGATAATGATAATGATGATAATGATAATGATAATGATGACTGATACTGACAATGATGATGATAATGACAAGATAAAAATATTTTAATTAAAAAATATCACAATAGATTACCATAATCTTAACAACAATAACTCCTCAAAAGACACGGCTGCTCTGTTTATGCGTGAGAAGCTTCGTTCGGAGCCGGTGAGTGCGCGTCTCCCTGGGGAATTATAGTCACCGGGCGCAGTTCGGGCTCTCGCACCTCACGGGTTCGGCCGGCGTCGCGCTCCGAGCTTAGGGCTTTCTGAGTGCAGCTGAAGAGTGTCACTTCGGGCGTCACTCGTTTCGATTTCCCCGTTGTGGTGTGGCCCTCTGGACGGGATAGCGTATGCTTCAGTTAGAAGTGTATTTGGTGTGGTTTCTACACACAATATAATAGTATATATATATATAATATAGATATATATATATATATATCTATATATTATAATATATATATAATATATATACACACTGGGGCCCGCGGGCCGATGGTTAAGCGTCGGACTCAAGACTGTCACGACGGCAATCTTGAGTTTCGAGGGTTCGAGTCACCGACCGCCGCGTTGTTTTCCCTTGGGCAAGGACAACTTTCACCTTGTTTTGCCTGCCTCAAGACACTGGTGGCCAAGCCATCTCAAGTCCTTGCCGTGTACTAGATATGGTGACTCGATAAAAACACCGGGCGGAAGGCAATGCAAAACCCCGCTCTAAAAAATCATTGAAGCCCTGATCGTCAAGGCTGCGTGGCCGAATGGTTAGAGCGTCGGACTCAAGACTGTCACGACGGCAATCTGAAAATGCGAGGGTTCGAGTCACCGACGTCGCGGTTTTCCCTTGGCAAGGGACTTCACCTTGATTGCCTACGTAGCCCTGGTGGCCAGCAGCCCAAGTCAAGTGCTGGTCCCAAGCCCGGATAATAGAGAGAATGATTACCTAAAAGGTACCCCACCGGCACTCTCCGTGGAAAGGAACTGGACCCTACCACGTAACTCATCCAAGAGCATCACAACAAACCCCCAAAATTGAAACTACAATTAAGTATCCATGCTGTGACCACGGCGGCTCAGACATGAACCTACCGTTTAAAAGAAGAAGATATACACACATACACACACACACAATTATATATTATACATATATATATATATATATGATATATATATATGTATATATATACATACACACACACACAACACCCCACACACACACACACACACACCCATATCTATATATATATATATATATATATTATATATATTATATATATATACACGCAATAGACGTGTGTGTGTGTTTTGTGTGTGTGTGCGTGCATATATATATATATAATATATATATAATATATATATATATATATATATATATATATAATACACGCTGACGTGTGTGTGTGTTTGTGTGTGTGTGAGTGCATATAGAATAATTATATATATATATATATCGATATATTAAGTATATATATATATAAATATATATATATGTATATATATACATACATACAGACAACATACCATATAAAAATATATATAATATCATATATATATACTATATCTAATTATAATATCTATCTATAATAATTATTACTATATAATATAGATATATATATACATACACACAACACACACACAACACACCATAACACACACACCCCACACCACCACACACGACACACACACACACGACATCACACACACACGACACACCACCTGTTATATATCTATAATATAATAGGATATATATATATATATCATATATATATATATATATCTATAACACATAGACGTGTGTGTGTGTTTGATGTGTGTGTGAGTGCATATATATATATATATACTATGTGATACATATATTATATATATATATATATATTATATCTCTATATATATATATAGTAGTATGTGTGTGTGTGTGTATATGATATTATATGTATATATATGTATATATATACATATGTGTATATAAATACATACATATATATACATATATATATATATATATATATATATATATTATATATATATATTTTTAAAATTATATCTATATAATATAGTAGAATTTTTACAATTAGTAACTATAATAATAGTAAATTTACAATTATTACTAATAGCCGATAAAAGTAGTATAGTAGTTTATGGTAATGTAATGGCAACAGTAAATATATAGCTAAGTCCTTAGTAGTAGAAGCAGTAGGAGTAGTAGTAGCAGTAGTTGTAGCAGTAGCAATATGATAATTTAAACAATAACACAAGCAAATAGAACACACGAAAACACATCAACGACAGTAGTAATGATGTTTAATAAATAACATGTATATAACGTTTGATAACGATACTTAACAATGAAAATTATTAAAATAATACAAAAAACAACGCTTTAACGCAAAAGGGATGTATATACCTTGAATTTTTAATATACCTCCCATCAATGTTCACAAACGTAAAAGTCCCTTAGATAATGTAATTTAATTGCTAAAGATAACGTTGACAGTTTCATTGTAGTTTATCATTATAATCTTTCCTTTTACTCATAGAACGCATCACAGAAGCTAAGGGACGAGCGAATGTGTAATGTCAGAGTGAATAATAGGAAGGAATTACTGATCTTACACCTTATTATGGTTACCCTATTGTCCTATCTTGCTTTTCTTAAGTCTATTCTGTCTATCTGTCTGTTTTTATCCATCTACCCGCGTGATAACAAATGCATATTCAGCAAAGCATTATACGAAAATTTCACAGAACTACTACTTTCCTCCCCCTTTTCCAGTCTCAAATTCCATGGAAATAGCTCGTACTCGAGGATAAATGCAAATCAGTGATTAGCATTATGCAGTAGTGTGATAGGCCAGATTCGTACTCTCCTCATGCATCTTTCGGCTTTAAATCTCCCTTACATTGGTGAAACAGCCTCCATGCATTAATGAACCGTTTGTTAACGGTGCGCGAACGAGCCGATGGCGGCTCGTTTACAGAGTTAAGACCTGTTTGCATGTCCCTCTACTTTGATGGGAAGGTAAGCGTAGGAAATTTTAAGGTCTTATGGAAATCTACTTGGATCCTTATACGGAAACTGTTTATATCTTTTTAGATGTTTGTAAAAAGAAAGGTGGCATTGCCTTGAATGATCGTAAGAAAATCCACACAGGTTAAGAAATGTTTTCCCTTTATATTAGTTATTGCAACACAGGTGGAACAGAATGCAGACTTAACTTAGACAAGGGTAAAAAAAAATCTGCCGATCCATTCTGCCGCTATTCCGCCTCTCTCTGTCCTCACGCTGGCTTACCGAACTGCTGCTGGTCCTCTCCCTTCTTGTGTCCCGACCTCTGCTCACGCCAAGATTCCCCCGACCTTGCCTTGCCTGCCCCTGTGCCTGAGGCTGTCACGGAATTCAGCGAAACGTTCGCGGACGGCCGTTAGAGGGCAAAGTGATCGGAACGGGTCGTTTGTCAGGTCGGCGCTGTGAGATCTACGTAATCGCAATTTGTCTCGCTGCACATAGGCTGTTGTTTCCAAACGGCATGACTACTCCAGGCATTTAGAATCTTGTTTTCGTGTTGCTTCCATCTTATACCGTTTCTATATTTTGAGCAAACTCTGAACCTTTTGCATTTTGTATTTTTCACGCATAATTGTTCTTATTGATGCAAGTGCTTTCCTCTGAAAGAGAAGAGAAGAGAGAGAGAGAGAGAGAGAGAGAGATAGAGAGAATTTATCTTATATCATGGCATCAGAATTATTCCCCATAGCATCTGTGATTTGATCCTTACCATTTCGTTTAAAAAACATCCATGCTCCTGACCCCATATCATTATTACGGCCACTATTATCTCGTTTGTCAGTCTATTTATTTATTCATCGCTTTATCTATTTGCCTTGTATCTTTATTTTTTTATCTATTTACTTATCTTTATCTTAGCACTTGAATGCGCAAGACTTTGCTCATATTTATCACTGTCCCTTTTAAAGTGTGTCGAGATTTTCCATGGGTAAAGCTGTACGTTCTCGGCAAACAGAATAAATGGACGATATACGTGATGTTAGGTTACGTAGGGAGTATCATGCTTTAACACTCACGTGCGCTATAAGGACATCAGCGGAATATTTAATAGAATCCGAGTTTAGTAAATAATGATAATAATAATAACTATTCCGAAAGGCCAATAGTTTTTTAAACTTTCCCTTTGATGCGTATTAATCGTTACTTTCTCTTTCTGATTTTTCGGTTTTAAACCTGTTCCATCGAGGAGCTTTAGACAATTTCTCGGTATCCATTGAAATGAAAATGGAATCTGAGATGATGCACCCTTTTCTGGTTGAAGTGATCTTTCACATTATAAATCTTTCACATAAATGTCACTTCATTCTGTATACTGTTCAAACTAATATACTTTGAGTTCCAAAACACTGTGTAATAAAGGTATGGTCTAAAATACGTAGTTCAGATGAGTGGTATCCCATATAATCGGATCGGGTGGGCTGATACAAATCAGATCTTCGCTAACGCATACACCACTCAGTGTGAGTGTGTGGTATGCGTTAGCGAACGATCTGAATTTATATCCAGCCCACCCGATCCACGTTTATATGGGATACACTCATTCTGAACTACTTTTATTTTAGACATACCTATTACCACAGTGTTGGAACTTCAAGTAATTAGTTTTGAACCAGTAATACTAGAATGAAGTGACTTATGTGAAAAGTTATAATTGTGAAGCGCCCTTCAACCAGGAAAGGGTTCATCTCTCAGATTCATTTCATTTCATTTTGGATACGAAATTGTCTAAAGCTCTCGTGGACATGGTAAACCGAAATAGAAAGAGAAAAGTAAAGATATTACGCATCAAAGGGAAAGTTTTAAAACTAGTGGCCTTTTGGAATTAGGTATTATTATTATCATTAATTTTTACTAAACTGGGATTTCGATTAAATATTCAGCTGATTGTCCTTAATAGCGCACGTGAGTGTAAAGCATGATTGTAGAAAACCCCCTCCCTTCCGTACCTACATCACGTATATGTCCCATTTATTCTTTTGGCCGAGAACGGTACCAGCTTTACCCATGTTACAATCTCGATCACCACTTTAAAAGGGACAGTATAAATATGATGCAAAGTCCTTGCGCTACGTGCTAAGATAAAATTATTACGTAAATAGATGCAAACAAATAATATACAAGCAATTATAAAGAGATGATAAATAAATAGACTGAAAACGAGATAATCGTTGGCGTAAATGATATGGGGTCAGAGCCTGGAGTTAAACGAAGGTACGGATCAAATCACAGATGCTAATGGGGGAATATATCTGATGATGATTAAGATAATTCTCTCTCATCTCTCTCTCTCTCCTCTCTCTCTCTTCTTTCTCTTTCCTCTTTCAGAGGAAAGCACTTGCTCAATAAGACAATTATGAGTGTAAAAATACAAATGTCAAAAGTGTTTCAGAGTTATGCTCAACTATGAACGGTAATAATATGAAGAAACACGAAACAAGTTCTAAATGCCTGGATATTCTGCGTTGGGAACACAGCCTTTTGTGCAGCGAGACAAATTGCGATTACGTAATTCTCACAGCGCCGACCTGACAAACGACCCTTTCCCCTATCACTTTGCCTCTAACTGCCGTCCGAGACGTTGCTGGATTCCGTGACAGCCTCAGGCACAGGGCAGGCAAGGCAATGTCGGGGGAAATCTGGCGTGAGCAGAGTCGGGACCAGAAGGGAGAGGGACCAGCAGTCAGTTCGTGTAAGGCCAGCGGGACAGAGAGGGCGGAAGAGCAGCAGATGGATCGGCCAGCGTTTTTTTTACCCTTGTCGTAAGTTAAGTTCTGCATTCTTGTCCCCTGTGTGGGCATTAACTAATAAAGGGAAACATTTCTTTATATCCTGTTTGGATTTCTTACGATCCTTCAGGCAATGCCTACCTTCTTTTTACAAACTACTAAAAATGATAAAACAGTTTCAGTATACTGATCAAGTAGATTTTCCCATAAGACCTTAAATTTCCCTACGCCTACCATTCCCATCAAGTAAGATTGACCTGCAAACAGGTCTTAACTCTGTCAACGAGCGCCATCGGCTCGTCGCCGCAACGTAACAACGGTTCTTAATGCATTGTGGCTCTTTTCCCCAATGTAAGGAAGATTTTAAGCCGAAAGATGCATTGAGGGAGAGTACGAATCGTCCTTATCCACACTACTGCATATGCTAATCACTGATTTCCATTTCATCCTCGAGTAGCTGAGCTATTTCCATGGAATTTGAGACTGGAAAAGGGGGAGTGAAAGTAGTTCTGTGATTTCGTATAAATGCTTATGCTGATTGCATTTGTTTTATCACGCGGGTAGGATGGATAACAGACGATAGACCCAGATAGACTTAAGAAAAGCAGATAGACATAGGGTAACCATAATAATTTGTAATTATCATAATTTCCTTCCTATTTATTTTCACTCTGACATTACACATTCGCTCGTCCCTTCGTCTGTGATCGTCTCTGGTAAAAGGAATATTTATAATTGATACACTACAATAAACTGTCAAACGGTTTTTTAGCAATTACTAATTACATTCTCTAAGAGGACTTTTTTCGTTGTGAAAATTGATGGGAGGTATATTAAATTCAAGTATATACATCCCTTTTGCCGTTTAAAGGTGTTTTTGTAATTTTTTAAATTTTCATTGTTAGTATCGTTATCACCGTTATCATACATGTAGATTTATAACCATCCATTACTACTGTCGTTGATGTGTTTTTTTTGTCTATTTGCTTGTTTAGTGTTTAATTATCATTATCTGCTACTGCTACCACTACTGCTCCTACTACTCTACGCTTCTACTACTAATGCTACTTATGCTACACTATTACGGTTGCCATTACTTACCATAACGACTACTACTACTTCGACTGCTATTATTACTAATTGTAAATTACTATTATTATTATTACTAATTGTAAAAACTTCTACTATATATATATAATATATATAATAATATATCTATAATTATATATTATATATATATATATATTGTATATATATGTATGTATTTATATACACATATGTTTATATACATATCTATACATATTATATTACACAACACACACACATTAATATATATATAGTATACTATAGTAATATATATTATATATATATATATATATGTATGTCTGTAGGTGTTATGTCTGTTGTATGTATATAGTCACAATATATCCTATATATATACATATCTATATATATATATATATATATATATATATTATATATATATAGTATATATATATGCACTCACACACACACAAACACACACACACGTCTATGTGTATATATTTATATTATCATATTTTTTTTTAATATATATATATATATATATTATATAATATATATATATAAACATTGTGGGTGTTGTGTGTGTGTGTGTGTGTGTGGTGTGTGTGTGGTGTGTGTGTGTTGTGTGTGTAGTGTGTGTGTGTGTGTGTGTGTTATGTATCCTATATATCTATATCTATATATTATCATATATATATATATATATATTATATATATATATTATTTATATATATAGTATATGTTATGTCTATATATAGTATTATTTATATACACATATGTAATATATATTATTCATAGATCTACATAATATATTTATACATCTATATCATCTATATATATATCTATCTCTCTCTATATATCTATATATATGTGTACTGTATTATGTCGGTCTGTATATATATACCTTAGATCTATATTATATATTCTATATAGATATATATATATATCTATATATATATACTATATATATAATGCACGCACCACACACCCCAACACACACCCACGTCTATGCGTGTATTATATTGCTCCTCTAATCATAACTCTATATATCTATATCTATAGTCTATCTCTCTCCTTATATGTGTCCTGTATTTGTATGTAGGTATATATATACATATACATATCATATCTCTATATCTATATCTATCTATCTCATATGTCTATCTATATGCCCTGCCCACACCCAACAAAACACACACACACGTCTATGCGTGTATATATATATATAGTATATATATATATATATATATATATATATATATATATATGTGTGTGTGTGTGGTGTGTGTGTGTGTGTGTGGTGTTGTGTGTGTATGTATATATATATATAGTAATATACATATCTATCTATACATACTATATACTATAATTATATATATACGTGTGGTGTGTGTAGGTGGTTTATATCTTCTTTCTTTTAACGTAGGTTCATGTCTGAGCCGCGTGGTCACAGCATGATACTTATTTGTATTTTTCCTGTTGTGATGCTCTTGAAGTGAGTACGTGGTAGGTCCCCATTTCCCTTTCCACGGAGAGTGCCGGGGGGGGTGTACCTTTTTAGGTAAAAAATCTTCTCTCTATTTGATCCGGCTTGGGACGCCAGCACTTGACTTGGGCTGGCTTGGCCACCCAGTGGCTACGTAGGCACTCAAGGTGAAAGTCCCTTGCCCAAGGGAACAACGCGACGGTCGTGACTCGCACCCTCGCATTCAGATTGCCGTCGTGACAGTCTTGAGTCCGACGCTCTAACCCTTCGGCCACCGCAGCCTTGACTATGCCTATGGGCCTTCCATGATTTTTTTTAGAGCGGTGGTTTTGCCATTGCCTCCGCCCGGTGTTTTATCGAGTCACCATCTCTATTTACCCGCCTGACTTGAGCTGGCTTGGCCCGCAGTGGCTAGGCAGGCAAACAAGGTGAATTCCTTGCCCAAGGGAAACAACGCGGCGGTCGGTGACTCGAACCCTCGAACTCAGATTGCCGTCCCCCCCCCGTTTTTGGGGGGGGGGGACAGTCCTTGATCCGACCTCTAGACCATTCGGCCACCGCGGCCCCATGTGTATAATATATATATATATATAGACTCTATTTTTATATATATAGTATTATATATATATAATATTATATAGATATATACTAATATCTTTGTGTGTAGAACCACAACAAATACACTTCTAAAATGAAATCATAATACGGCTAATCCGTCCAGCGGGGCAAACACCCACAACGGTGAATCGAAACGGTGACGCCGAAGTGACACTTTCGCTGCCTTCAGAAGCCCTAGGCGTCGGAGCGCGACGCCGGCCGACTCGTGAGATCGAGAGCCCGAACCTGGCGCCGTGCGATAATTTCCCAGGAGACGGCGCCACCACCCGGGCCTCCGCAACGGCTTCTCACGCATCAACAGAGCAGCCGTGTCTTTATGATAAGTTATTGTTGTTAGATTATTGTAATCATTGTTATTATTTTTTAATTTAAATGATTTTTTATATTTCATTATCAAAATTTTTTTCCCAAAATCAAATTTTGTCAGTATCATCATCATTATCATTATTATCATCATATCATTATCATCCTCATTATCATTATCATCATTATCATTATCATCACATTATCATTATCATCATTATTATTAATTATTGAATATTATTAATATTATTAATTATTATGTGTCTCGCCATCTCACATCATCTTTAATCCGTTATTATTATTATTACTTCCAATTTTATGTATCAGAGAAAAAAGGGGGGCGTGGGAAAGGAGGAAAGGGGAGTGTAGGCGAAGGAGATGACGAGTGGAAGGGCTAGTGACTTCATGAAGATAGTTGGAGTGAGCGGGGTAGCAGAGCGGAAATGGAGTGGATAGAGGGAGAGGGAAGTGAAGGTAGGAGGGTTAGGATAATGACAACAAATGTAATAATGATGATAAGGATAATAATAACAATGACAATGACAATGACAAGACATGACAATGACATGACATGACACTATAATGATAATTATAATGATGATTATACTGATTATGTTAATGATCAATATGACAATAATGATAAAGAAAATAATGATTATCATCACAATCATTATCATCATCACGATAATCATAAGAATAATAATAATATAATAATAATAATAATAATAACATATAGTAAAATATTGAATAATAAAACAATAACCACCAAAAAATTGTGAAAGTAATAATATAATAAACGATAAAGATATTATGATGATGGCGATGACCTAATAATAATAATACTATTATTAATATCAATAATAATAATATGATGCTAATTATAATGATGATGATAATGATTATGATGATAAAATGATACTGTGCTGATAATTATAAAGGGGGGGGGGGGGGGGGGAAGTGATGATATAATGATAATGAGGCTGATAATGATAATGATGATAATAATAATAATGATGATGTAATGATAATATGATTGATAATGTATGATAATGATGATGATACTGACAATGATATGATAATTAATTTTTTTTAATTATTAACAAAATTTTAATTTAAAAATATAACAATGATTACAATAATCTTAACAACAATACTATCATAAGACACGGCTGCTCTGTTGATGCGTGAGAAGCTTCGTTGCGGAGGCCCGGGTGATGGCGCGTCCTCCTGGTAAATTATCGTCACGGCGCCAGTTCGGGCTCTCGCTCTCGACGAGGTCGGCACGGCGTCGCGCTCCGAGCTAGGGCTTCTGAAGGCAGCTGAAGGGGTCACTTCGGCGTCACTTCGTTTCGATTCCCCGTTGTGGGTGTGGCCCGCTCGGACGGGATTACCGTATGCTTTTCATTTTTAGAAGTGTATTTTGTTGTGGGTTCTACCACAATATATAGTATATATATATATATATATATATATATATATATATATATATATATATATATATATATATATATATATATATTAATATATACACAACATGGGGCCCGCGGTGGCCGGATGGTAGAGCGTTCGGACTTCAAGACTGTGTCACGAACGTCAATCTTGAGTTTCGAGGGTTACCGAGTCACCACCGCCGCGTTGTTTCCCTTGGGGCAAGGAACTTCCACCTGTTTGGGCCTGCCTAGGCCCACTGGGTGCCCAAGCCAGCTCAAGTCAGTGCCGGGTAAAATAGAGATTGTGACTCGATAAAAACACAGGGCGGAAGGCAATGGCATAAAACCCCACCGCTCTAAAAAAATCATGGATCCCGTGATCGTTAAGGCCGCGGTGGCCGAATGGTTAAAGCGTCGGACTCAAGACTGTCACGACGGGCATCTGAATGCGGAGGGTTCGAAGTCACCGACCGTCGCGTTGTTCCCTTGGCCAGGGACTTTCACCTTGATTTTGCTACGGAGCCCTGGGTGGCCAGCCAGACCAGTCAAGTGCTGGTCCAAGCCCGATAAATCGAGGAGAGAATGATTCCTAAAAGGTACCACCGGCACTCTCCGTGGAAAGGAACTGGGGCCCTACCACGTACTCACTCCAAGGAGGCATCACAACCTGAAAACTACCATTAAGTATCATGCTGTGACCACTGCGGCTCAACATGAACTACCGTTAAAAAAGAGAAGATATCACACATACGTACGACACACACCCCACATGTATTATATACTATTATAATTATATATATATATATATTTATATATATATATATATTACACGCAAAGACGTTGTGTAGTGTTTTGGGGTGTGTTGTGCGTACATATATATATATATATATATATAATATATATATATATATATATATATATTTATATATAAATACATATGTTATATATATAGCTACATACAATACATACATCTATTATATAGATATAATATATATATATAATATGATATATATATGTATATATATTATATCTATACATATGTTATATAAATCCTGACATATCTATCATATCATATACATTATAGGAACATCTATAATATATATATAGATAGATATATTATATATAATAGATATCGATTAGATATAGATATAGATATACATACACACACACACACCACACACGCACACACACACATCACACAAGACACACACACCACACCACACACACACACACACACACCACACCACACACATGTGTATATAATATATATATATATATATATATATATAATATGTCATACACACACATGAGACGTATGATGGGTTGCGGTTTGTGTGTTGCGTGCTTGCCTATATTCTATATATAATATATATATTCTATAGATATTATATCTATATCTAGATATATCATACATATATATATATATAGTTTATATAAGTATTATATATATATATGTCTATATATGTAATCTATATACCATACTACATACATCATACATACATCCTATTATATATATATCTATAGATATATATCTATATACATATTATATATATATATATATTATTATATATATATATATCGATTATCGACATATAATATATATTATATATGTAGGTGTATATATACTATATAAACATATATTATATATATATACATACATATATATATACACATACATACCTACATACATATAGATATATATTATATATATAATATATCTATATATATAGTTATATATAACATTTTTTAGTTATATTATTATATATATAATATATAATTCTATCTATATATATATATATATGTAATCTGTACATTTAATATTTATCTCTATATATAATATCTATATATATATATATATATTATATATATATATCTATCTCGTCTCATAAGATACACATATATGTATATATATATATATATGTACAATACCTATTTTTATCTAATATCATATATCTTATCTTATATCTATAGTCTATATCATACATCTATGCTCTATCTATGTATAATATCTATATCATCTATCTATCCTCTCTATATAATATCTATATACATCTCTACATATCTATAGATATATATTATATAGATACATATTGTATATATACAGTCTATATATATCGTACCCATGTATATATATATATATATATATATATACTATCTATATATATATATACATTATATTTGTATATGTTATGTGTGTGTGTATGTGTTGTGGTGATGTGTGTCTGTTTACTGATATATATATTATCATATATATATTTATATCTATATCTATTAATATCTAATGTTGTTGTCTAATATATTGTTAATATATCATGTTGTATATATATAGCATATATATACCTATATGTATACACACACACACACACACAGACACACACGACACGACACACAGACACCCACACACACACCCATAAACACACACACACACACCACATACCTGCCTCTCCTCAATTCATTCCTGAGAGATTATTGGCAGCACCACGCTTTGCTGATGTATGCGTTCCTAGTTATCTGAAGCTTAAATCGTTTACCACTATGGCAGCAGCCGCGACTTCCCCTACGACTTCTGCCGTTTGATCTCTCCCCATAAATTGAGCCAGCAGTCGAGCGCAAGCATTTTGCCAACAATCCCGTTGAGTTTTTTTATGTATGATGTGTCTATATATATAGACACACACACAATACGATATATATAACATATAGCATATACAGTACATGTATATACATCTATACAGACTACTATATATATACATGTATATATATAGATTATATATCTATTATAATATATACATATATATATAGTATGTAATATTATGTATTAGTATTATGTATGTATATATATATGTCTATATATGTATATTGTGTGTCTATATAATATGTATATATATACTATATAATATATATATATATATATATATAATATATATATTATATAAACTCAATCGTTTTGAACTGTGGTGTTTACAGACGAGTACTACGTATAACTGTCAGAAAAGACGCAAATAATGAATGCTGCAGAAAATAACTTGGAAAGACCGGCTTTGGACATCTTGACAAAAAGGATATATCTATATAATTATTAATATATATATATAATATATATGTATATATATATATAATATATAATATAAACACACACACCACACACCACACCACACACACACATATATACATATATTGTATTATTATATAATTATATATAATATTATATATATATATACACACACACACATTCATATTGTCTAGACATACATACCACACACACACACAGACATACACCACACGCCGCACGCAACGCACGCTCGCCACGCACGGCACCACCACGCAAGACACACACACACAACACACACACACACACACACACAAACACACACACATATTGTACGGGGTTATGTTACATATTTACCATGTTTTACATTCAGTTGTAACTGTTGTGATAATCGGGTTTATAAGTGAATTGAAGACATTATTAACCCGAATGTAAATACTCCTAAAATATTGTGAATATTTGTAACAGATTAAGGATGCCAGATTTACATTTTTTTTCACAGTAGGTTTCCTCGTACCCCCTTATTGTAATGCGCATAGCTCGTGATGTGCCTCAACATATGGGCTTACTCTGCCAGATAATCGGCTCACTACTCGCTTTTGTGGTAGGAAAGCATTTAATTAATGACGCTAGATTCGCATAGCGTGGCATATTAATAAATGCAAAGTGAATTCGTCTTATTTATATTCATTTCTTGTATTTATTTTTTTTTTTTATGAATATACATGGATTTGCTGACGCCAGCACCACGAAACGAAACTAGCTCACGTGGTCCCTGGCCCCGAGGTAATCGGAGCAGCGCCAAGCGTAAAGAAAAGCCCCTGACACCTGGGCCGTTTGACACCTCGCTGGGACGTGATATTTATTACATCTGATTTATTTAATAAAATTTGTGGTTATATATATATGTTTTACCCCAATTTAATGAAATGAGAATATAATTGGATAATGGTAATTAATTCAAAGACGAAGTACACCATTTTTAAATAAAGATCTTACCAGATAACACATATATACATATTGTATTGTGATTTTATGTATTTTTGTATCAGATTTAGATAGATAGATAAATGATAAATAATAAAATAGATAGATAGATAGATAGAATCACATAGCCAGATAGATCTACCAATCATGGATAGATAGACGATATGCCATATATATATATATATATCTAATATATATATATTATATATATATCTATATATATTATTATATACATTATGAAAGACCGCGACGGCCGAGTGGTTAGAGCCTCGGACTCAGACCTATCACGACGGCAAGCTGAGGTCTAGGGTTTCGAGTCACCCGGCCGGTGCGTTGTTCCTTTTGGGCAAGAACTTCACCTCGATTGCCTACCTAGCGCACTGTGTGCCAGCAGCCCAAGTCATGCTGGTCCCAAGCCCGGATAAAAGAGAGAGAATTGCTTACCTAACAAGGTAACACCGGCACACTCCGTGGAAAGTAACTGGGGGGGACCCTACCACGTTAACTCATCCAAGACATCACAACATGAAAATACATTAAGTATCATGCTGTGACCACGGCGGCTCATATGAACTTAAACCGTACAAAATATATATATATTAGCAGTATATCTATCTATCTACCATCTATCAATATTTGTGTGTGTGTGTGTATATACATATATCTTAGTATATATAATATATAATATATATATAGTATATCTATATATATATATATATATATATACGATACACGACACAAACACACACCCAGTATGTACGTATTATATATGATATATATTTATATATATTACGTATGTCATTTATTATATATATATAATTTATATATCATATATATATGTAAATATGTATGGCGCGGTGGCCGGTGGTTAGAGCATCGACCAAGACCCTGGCACGAACGACTGCAATCTGAGTTCGAGGGTTTTCAGTCACCGGCCGGCGCGTTGTTCCCTTGGGCGAGAACATCACCTCGATTGACGACCTAGTCAGCCACTAGTGGCTTCCGCCAGCCCAAGTTAGTGCTGGTCCCGGGAGCCCGGATCAAATAGAGAAATGATGACCTAAAAGGTAAACACCGGCACTCTCGCGTGAAAGAAACTGGTGGACCCTACCCCACGTACTACTCAAGAGCATCACCATGAAAACTACAATTAAGTATCCTGCTGTGACCACGTGCGGCTCTAACATGAACCTACTGTTAAAGAAAAAAAAGAATTAGGTATGTATAACACACACACACACACACAGCACACACACACACACACACACACACACTAACACCACACACAACCCATAATAATAATATAATATATATATATAATAATATATATATATATATTCCACACACACACCATCTGTATATATATGAATATGTATCTATATATGAATATCTATATTATCGTATATATATTATATATAATAAGATATGTATATATATATATATCTTTATATATGACATAATATATAACCTATATAATAGTATATATATAGTATATATATATATATATATATATAATATTACATACATACTATATATATATATTTATATAATATATATATATATATCTCAGATAATCTTATATCGATATCTACTAATATATATATATATATCATATATAATATATCTATACTATATTTATATATGTATGATATGTATGTATATAGTATAGTAGATCGATGATGATAGATATACTACACACACACCACACACACACACACACACACAAAAAAAAAAAAAACACACACATAATATATATATATAATATATATATATATATATTACCATATATATAAATATATATATATATATATAATATATATTCGTTTTTTTGAAAAAAAAATATATATAAATATCTATACATAGATATATAGATATATATATTATATATATATATATATATATATTACATCCCCACACACACACACCACACACACACGACACACACACACACACAGATATATTATATAATATATATATCTTATATATCTATCTATTCTCTATAATATATGTATATACATATATATGTCCCCCCCCTATATATAATATCTCTATATAGCTTATTATATGAATATATATATATAACATGTATATATATATATAATAAACATTATGTATATACATATATAAACATATATATACATACATACATACATACATATCTATATATATAATATATATATCTATATATCTACATATATATAATATATATATATATATGTATATTATATATATATCCTATATAAGATAGATATATAGATAGATTAGATATTAGATAGATAGATAGATATATAGATATAACATACACAAGACCACACACCAACACACACACACATATATACATATATACTGATATAGTCATATATATATATATATAGGTTATATAAAACATTTATTATATAAGTATATAATATATATATATATCGTATATATCTATATATATATATATCTATATATATACTATATATATATAGGTGACGCGGGTGGCCGAATGGTTAGAGCGTCGTACTCAGACTGTCACGACGGTAATCTGAGTTCGAGGGTTTCGAGTCAACCGGCCGGCGCGTTGTTTCCTTGGGCAAGAACTTCACCTCGATTGCCTGCCTATCCACTGGGGGAACCAAGTCAGCCCAAGTCAGTGCCGGGTAACAATAGGATGGTGACTCGAAATATATATAAATAAAAAAAAAAAAAAAAACAAAAAAAAAAAAACACACCACTGGTCGTAGGCAATGGCAAACCACCGCTCCTAATTGCCCAAGAACAATCATGGAAGCCATGATCGTCAAGCCGCGTGGCCCCGATGGTTAGAGTCATCGGACTCAAGAACTGGCACGACGGTCAATCTGAAGTTCGAGGTTCAGTCACCGGCCGCCCGTTGTTCCTTGGGGCATGAACTTCAACCTCGATTGCCTACCTACGACGGATAACGCGGCACTCCCGTGGAAAGGAACTGGGGACCCTACGACGTACTCACTTCCAATTAGCACACACATGAAACTACAATTAAGTATCATGCTGTGGACCCGTGCGGCTCAGGACCAGGAACCTACCGTTAAAATATCATATATATATATATATAATATATATATAATATTTTTTTTTTTTTTTTTTTTTTTTTTTTTTTTTTTTTTTTTTTTTTTTTTTTTTTTTTAGGTAGGTTCTGTTTGAGCCGCCGTGGTCCAGCATGAACTTAATCAGTTTTTATGGGTTTTTGGTCTTGGAGTGAGACTTTTGGGGGGTCCCCAGTTCCCTTTCCATGGAGAGGCTGTTGTTTCCTCTTTAGGTAAACATTCTCTCTATTTTATCCCGGGTTGGAACCAGCCTGATTGGGTGGCTTTCCCACCCAATGGCTAGGGCAATCGGGTGAAGTTCCTTGCCAAGGGTACAACGCCGGCCGGGGGCTCGACCCCGAACTCGGGCCGGTGAAGGGGGGAGCCTACCCTGGGGAAAAGGGGGGAACCAAATTTTTTTTTCTTTTTAAACCTTATATTTATATATATATAATATAAACCGCACACAACATAAACACACATACACACACACACACACCAGCCAACACACACCCCAACACACACCCCACACACACACCGCACACACACACACACCCGCACACACACACAACACACAAAACACAAAAACACATGCACACCACACACACACACACACACACATATGCGTGTATATATTATATATATATATATATAATATATATATTATATATATATATATAATATTATATATGTGTTTGTGTTTTTGGTGTTGTGTGGTGTTTGTGTTGTTGTTTGGGGTGTGTGTGTGTGTGTGGTGTGTGTGTGTGTGTGTGTGGGGCTTTTGTGTGTTATGTGATGGCCTTTGTTTTGTGTGTGTTGGGGTGTGTGTTGTTGTGTGTATTGGGGTGCCTTTGTCTTTTTGTGTCTTTTGTTGTGTCTGGTGAGGTGTGTTATGTGTTTTGTGGTGGTATGTGTGTTGTTGTGTGTGGTGTGTGTGTGGTGTGTGTCTGTGGTGTGTGTACTCTGGTTGTGTTTTTTGTGTGCTTTTTCTGTTTTGTGTGTCTGTGTGTGTTTGTGTGTGTTTTTTTCGGTATGTGTCTGAGTGTGCGTCTGTCTCTGTGTTATGTGTGTGTCTGTGTCAGTATGTGTCTGGGGTTTTTTGTATTATCATGTTTGGGCACACAAAAAATGTAATAACAAAAGGGAAATATTTAGTTATTAAAATCCTTTCATTATTCCAGCTTCCCCTTCTCAAATTCCTCGCAACACCCTCTGTCCCAAAGCAAAGGGATATTGAATTTTGGAAAATCTAAATTTTGCATTTTTTAAAATTGTTCATGTAAGGAAAGGGGGCATTAATATCCGATAATAAGTTTTCCCCAAAATTTTTTTCGTCAACTGAGCAGATTTTGTATATGAATTTAATTTTTTACGAATTTAAATGACGACTAAAGGGATAAAATAACGAAGATCGGTCTTAATCTGGGGGTATGCCGTTACACAGGAAAACAACACTTATATATATTTTATATATATATATATATATATATATATAATAAAATTATAATATATATATATATAATATATATGCATATAAAAATATATATATAATATATATATTATAATAATATATATATATAATATATATACATAATATATTACTATATATATAATTATATATATATATATATATATATAATATTTAATATATATATATATATATATATATATATACGCACAGGCATAATAAAATACGTAGTCTACTGTCTATTCATCTTTATCTAATGTGTGTGTTTATGCATGTTCGAACTGAGTCCATACTTTTCATTTGCCTTTTATTTCACGAGACGAATCCTTAATAAAAAAAGGAAAAATTGTTTTGAAAATTCACCTTGCATTTGAATACTATCTGGAAAATCATAAAGGGATGAAAGTTAGCAAAGAATTCATCGTCTATTTTTCGTCTTTTTCAGAAAATACCATTCGTGCTATTAACATATCTACATTATAGTGCACTATTTTTTTTTTGTATTTAAGAACCGGGGTCCAGTTGAAATAAATATTTTATCATTACACTTATTCTTTTATGTCTATATATTCTAAAATGTATCTTTTTTTTTCAAATTAAGGGTATTCACCGTAATATTTCTGGCAACCCTTTGTTTTTATGCGGCCGTTTATCCCTTTCCCCCCCCTTCCCCAAATCCTCCATTCCGTTCATTCCACTTCTCTTTCTCCTTTCCTCCTTTTTAATATTTTATCGTATCCTTTTCTTTTTTTTTCCTACCTTCCCCAAAATTTCTCCTCCCCCTAAAATCCCTCCACCCCTTGTACTCGTTATTTGAATTTTCCTGTTATTTCTTTTCCCAGGGAACCCCCCTCCCCCCCCCCCCTTTTCCTCTCTTTTTCCATTTCCCTTTCATTTTAGCCTCCCTTTCCTTTTTGTCTTTTTCAATTGATTGAACACTTTCTATTTCACAAATACCGTCTCCCTCTTTCACCCCCTTTGCTTTTCTTTTTCCCTTCCAAAAAGGACTCACTTCATCCCCCCCCCCCCCTTTTCTCTTCCCCCTTTTTTCCCTTTCCCCCCCTTTTTCCCCCCCCCCTTTTTTTTTTGTTTTTTTTGTTTTTGTTTTTTATTAATGACCCTTTTTTGGGGTTATTTTTACCCCCCCATTTTTATTGTTTTTACCCCCCCTTTTTCCCCCCCCCTTTTCCCCCTTTTTCCTTTAAAAATTTTTTCCCCCCCCCCCCCCCTTTTTTTATTGTCTTTCCACCCCCCCCCTGTCTTTCACCCCTTCGCTTTTCCCCCCTCCCTGCTTTTAAACCCCCCCCCCCCCCCCCTTTTTTGTTTTTCCGCCCCCCCTTGTTTTTTTTTTCCCCCCCCCCCCTTTCCCTTACCCCCCCCCCCCCCCTTTTTTCCTCCCCCCCCCCCTTTTTTTTAAAAAAAATCCCTCCCCCTTTTCCCCCCCTCCCCCTTTTTTCCCCCCCCCCCCGCCCCTTTCCCCCCCCCCCTGTTTTTCCCCCCCCCCTCGTCTTTTTTTTTCCCCCCCCCCCCCCCCTTTTTTAATTTTTTCCATTTGTTTTACCCCCCCTTGTTTTCCCCCCCCCGTTTTTTTCGTTCCTTACCCCATTGTTTTACCCCCCCCCCCCCTTTTTCCCCCCCCGCTTTTACCCCCCCCCCTTTCCCCCCCCCCCTTTCCCCCGTTTTATTTTTTTTGCTTTTACCCCCCGTTTTATTTTTGCCCCCCCCTTCCCCCCTCCCCCCCTGCCCCCTTTTTCGCTCCCCACCCCCTCCCCCTCTTCCCCCCCTTCCCTCTTCCACCCCCCCCCTCCCCTTTTTCCCCCCCCCCCCTCGTCCTTACCCCCCCCTGTCCTTTTCCCCCCCCTTTCGCTCTTTCCACCCTCCCCCCCCTTTTCCCCCCCCCCTTTTTTACCCCCCCCCTGTTTTTCACCCCCCCCTCGCTCTCTTTACCCCCTTCCCCCCTTTTCCCCCCCCCTTTCTCCCCCCCCCTCCCCTCCTTTCCCCCCCTCCCCCTCTTCCCCCCCCTCCCCCCTCCCTTTACCCCCCCCCGGGTTTTTATTTTTTTCCCCCCCCCCCCCTATTTCCCCCCCCTGTTTTCCAAACCCCCCCCGTTCTTTTTCCCCCCCCTTCCACCCCTCCCCCCCTTTCCCCCCCCCCCCCTTTTTTCCCCTCCCCCCCCCCCCCCCCTCTTTTTTCCCCCCCCCCTCGCTTCTTTCCCCCCTCCCCCTCCCTTTTTCCACCCCCTCCCCCCGTTCTCCCCCCCCCCTTCCTCCCCCTCCCCCCCTTTCCCCCCCCTCCCCCGCTCTCTTCCCCCCCTCCCCTCGCTCTCTTCCCCCCCCCCCCCCCTCCCCCCCCCCCCCCTCCCTCTTTCCACCCCCTTCCCTCGCTCTCTTCCACCATCTCCTTTCCTGACTTCCTCCACCCCCTCCCCTTCCCCCCTCCCCCCCAGCTCTCTCCCTGAGGCCTCACTGATCACATCCCAAACATCGCGAACGAGCATAGTGAAACCCTTAATTGGTCCCTTGGCCTCGTATGTCTCTTCTTTTTACACCTTCCCCCTCGCCCTAAATTTACCCCCTAACCCCTCCACCCCCTTACCAACCCTCCCTCTGGATTGCCCGAGGGAGCATTTGTTTTCTCAGACGATATCAGATGACATAACCCAGCGCTCTCTGTCCTTCTGTGTCACTTCGAAAAGGGAAATACATAATCATTTTTGCGGCTCCTAGTTTCCCTGCGTTCAGTCATCTCTAGTACGTAGTACGCACAGACAAACATACCTACATAAACACACACACACACACACACACCTATACATATCATATATACATATACATGTATATTTATATATATATATATATATATATATATATATATATATATTAGATATATATACAT
>NC_051411.1:15017305-15020910 GCF_015228065.2 Penaeus monodon
GGTAACTCAAGTTGCACACCTGCGATGTCTACACCAAAGGCCTCTGTCCAAATTCCACCTTCAATTACACCTGATGTTACATTTCAGGCCTTCCGCGGGTGAAGACGACAGTGGGAAGATTACGCCACAATGGTAGACTTCACCAGTCTACCACAGCCAAAACAACACATTCAATTACGTATGTTTATCTCAGGAGACACAGCGAATACTTACTGGTGCCCCCCAGACTCCACACTCTCGGTCTCAGATGTGCTTGACAAACTAAAGTGGTACATCGAAGACCAGAGCAACGAAGTGCTCCACAAACGAGCATTCTCTGACTGCAAACAAGCAGGAGACGTTCTCAGACTTCTCCGTCTGCCTGAAGACCCTGTCTGCAGAGGTGGATGTGTGTAAGGCCAACGACAACATGTGTGACGAGCCATGACTCAAACGCAGGATCCTCATGGGTATCAGAGATGACAAATTGATACTGAATCTCATCTCCATGGACGCTTCTTCCACACTATAAGATGCTGTGATAGAGTGCTGTGCATATGAGGCTGCCAAATCTACCACATCTGCCTTGAGGGATTCAGTCGCTGCACGTGCTGTGTCCCAGTATTAGAAGGGCCAGTATGGTGAAAGCAAGCTCACATACTGCCGCCCTCTCTCACAAGGCACCCTGCAGTAGCTGTAGCAAGCAAAATGCCCTACAGGCCTGCCATGCAACCAACATTGTGTGCCATGGTTGTGGCAGCAAAGGTCATTGGTCACACACACCAAGTGCCCTGCTAGTGCTGTTATATGTGGATCCTGCAAGAGGTATGGCCACTTCACAAAGTTCTGCAGCACTGAAACAAAACCTAAAGTACCAGTGGAAAGCCGAGGCCTACCCTCACCGTGATTTGTTCACAGTCCCCAGATCATCCACGCAGCTCTTGTCAACAGGGAGCAAGCTACATCCAAAGAATAGAAATGGACTCCCGACTTTTGCCAAAGCTTTCACTAACTATTCAAGTCATAATCGCCAGTGGTGATGTGTCAAGCTTCATCCATGATATACTGACACAGTGGCGGACACTACAGTTATAGGTCCACAGCACCTGAAGAACCTGGGACTTAACAAATGTGATCTCGACCCATCCACCAATATGACTTACTACAATGCCGATGGCTCTAAGATGCTCCCAGCCATAGGCTCCTTCCAAGTGGAGCTCACATACAGGAGCACATCACACACAGGCTGGATTAACATCCAGGGTTCCCTGATTACGCCATTGCTGTGGGAGGATTTGGTGCCCATGGATTGTTCGTGGTGCCACCAGCAGGGTTTATAGTTCATGCAGTGACACACTTGATGGGTTGCTCCTCATACCTCTGAGGTTGCTACTAACCCTGCTCCAGGACTAACCAAGCTATCAGCACTGCCATTTTCAAGCATGACGTCCCCTACAGCTGCAAGTGAGTACTTTCTGAAGAGGTATTCTGATGTGCTAGTGAGGAAGGCAGACATACAAGCAGCGCCACTAAAGGACGATGCATAGTCCTTTGCCATCCACACTCCCAGATTGATTTCTTTAGCCTCTCAGGAAGCTGTGAAGATGGAGCTTGCATCTAGGTGGCTTATGTAGTTTTTGCTCCAGTTGATGGTGACCCGTCACCTTGGTGCTACCCCATGGTGGCAGTAGTCAAACCCAACGGAGGAGTACGGATTACAACTGATCTCTCAAAACATAATAGACAAGTGTCCCACCCAACACATCTCTCACTGACACCTTCCACAGCAATCCTGAGTGTGAACCCTAAAGCCAGACACTTCTCAACAATAGATGACCTGTGTGGGTACTGGAAAATCCCCTTAGCAGAGGAGGACCAACATCTGACCACTTTCATTATTCCACAGGGAAGGTTCTGCTACCTCTGTGGCGCCATGGGTTTTACAGCCACACAGCGATGCCTTTTGCCTTCGTGGCCCTGCAAGGAGTGATGCACTGTGTGAAGGTAGTGGACAACATCCTACTATATGACGAGGACTACCTCACATATTTACAATGCCTTGACGAAATCCTCTCCAGGTGCAAGACACATGGCATCACTCTCAATGCAGAAGTTTATCTTGGCTGCCCCTACAGTGACGTTCTGTGGATAAAAGTTTTCAAAAGACGGTTTTACAGCAGATCCTGAGAAGTTCTGTGCTATTGCAGAATTTCCCATGCCGCCAACCTGAGAGATCTGAGATCTTTCATGGATTTGGTATACCAGCTTGTGGACTTCTCCACTGAAGCAGCTGCTGCTACTCGTCTCCAGCCTTTGATGAGCCCAAAATGAACTTTCACTTGGACTGCAACAGACCTTCAGTAAAGTCAAGCAGGACCTTTTAAGTCCACCTGTTCTCGCTTTATTCAATCCCACCACCCCAGTATTCTGCAGACACCTCACATCTGTATGGTGTTGGCTATGCCCTTTTATATGACCATGGTGGAGGACAACTCTGTCTAGTTCAGTGTGGCTCGCAATTCCTTACAGATGGTGAGACATGGTATGCTACTATAGAACTGGAACTAGTGTGGGCTATTTCAAAGTGCAAATTTTACCTGTTCGGGCTGCAGCAGTTCGACCTTGTCACTGACCATAGACAACTGTTCCTATAGAAAACCCACAAGAAAGAGACTCGGCATTCTCCTTCACAGTAATGTAGCACACGGGGAAGGATTTGTGCATTGCAGATGCCTTCTCCTCCTCTCCCACAAGTCGGCCAACAAGTTGTTGAGCGCCGAGACTAGTGTCTATGTTAGAAGAATAATTACTTCAGGCAGTAGAGTCTCTTACTTGCCCCCAAGTAGTCGAGCAAGAGGACCCGGCACTAGAGGTACTCCAGCAAGCAGCTCACGATGACCCCCACCTGTACTGAACTAGGTGTCCGGAAAGGCTTCCCACATGACTACTTTGCCTTACACAATGCCTTACTGGAAACTTCAATAGGACCTCTATACTGATGGGGACTTCATCCTGTATGGTGCTCACATAGTAGTTCCAGCAGCCCTTCGTTACCGCATCTTGGCCAGGCTTCACGACAGACACCGAGGCACAGAATCTACCAAACGTCGAACAAGACAAGCAATTTACTGGCCTGGTATCGACTCAGATATCAGCAACATCGTCCGAGCCATCGAGCTGTGCCAGATCATGCTGCCCAGCCAACAGCAAGAGCCATTGCTATGCAACAATAACCCCACCAGGCGATTCCAGTCTGTATCAGCTGACTTTTTCACTACAGCAGGGTAATTGTTCCTCGTCTGTGCTGACCGACTTAAGATCTTATGCTAAGTAGCTTTGTGCCCTCACTATCGGTGTGCCTTTCCAAAACTTGGTGGAGTAGGGAAACACAATGGGTACATTAACAGTATCTTATTTCTTGAATAATACTGGGACAGCATGATGATAATAGAGAGATATCCCAGGTGTTCCTCAGCCTGCCTCCAACTGTCCTCAAGGTAACGTCCAGCGCTGCCAGACATACAACCTAACAATGTACAAGTTGTATATCACACACACACACATATATATATGTATATATATATAATATACATGTACATATATATATATATATATATATATATATA
>NC_051411.1:15033510-15038510 GCF_015228065.2 Penaeus monodon
GGAGGAGTGTGCCCGTGGGTTCGCCACGGCAGTCTTGACCGATTCTCAGGGGAAAACCCGCAACCCGACGGATCCAGTTTCTCTGTGGGAGTCCCTTTAAGCGCGTAACACCGAAGCAGCTCAGGAGTCCATTGGCGTACGCCCAAGGACAAGGGAGAATACATCTCCCTGGAGACATTAGAGGCCACTGAAGCGTGTCACAAGGCTCGGCTGAATGGGAATCAAGTCTCGCGGGCGTTCCATGGTGCGTAGGGCTCGGAAACTGTGAGAAGGGACAAGGAACAGTTCATCAGGAATCTTGCTGAGGAGGTCGAAGGCCATTTTTTGGTAAATGACCTTCGCCCTGCTTTCCCAAGCCCTGAGAAAACTGAACCGTAAGCCCTCCCCCACAGATGACTGCAGTCCGATCAGCGGAAAGGACGGATCATCTCAGATCATGTTGGGGTTCGTGAAAAGTTGGGCTGAGTATTTTGAACAGTTGTACCAGGTGGATCCTCCAACAGTTAGCTTTGGGTGCAAGCGATGTCTCAGTGCTGTGCCCCGGGACCCACCCATCAGCGAGGAACCTCCTACCCTAACAGAGGTTAAAGGGTGGCGATTTCCAAGCTGACAGAGTGGGAAAGCTGCAGGCATATGGGGATATCCCTGCTGAACTGCTAAAGGCTGGGGGTGAACCTATGGCTCGGGGGCCCGCATACAGTCCTGACTGCCATTTGGCAGTCTGGTCCTTTCCCCTGACTGTGAGGGGCGTGGTCATCCCTCTCTGGAAGGGGAAAAAGGGGATCGATGGGACTGTAGCAACTACCGTGCATTACATGCTCAGCATACAGGGGAAGGTTCTCGCTACATTCTTCTGAAAAAGGATCCGCAACCACCTCTGAGGCACCAGAGACCGGAGCAGTCTGGATTACTCCTGGCAAGTCCACAATAGACCGTTTTTACTAGCGCTTCGAATAAATGTGGAACGCCGTCGTGAGTTTTGGGCGTGGGTTGCTTGCAGCCTACACGACCTCAAGAAGGCGTTTGACTCGGTGCATCGGGAATCGCTATGGGAGACCTGAGGCCAGGGGAATTCCGACAAAAGATTATTGGCTGATAGCAAAACCTCTATACTGGGTACTGAAAGTGCTGTAAAGTGTGGTGGGGGTATGTCGAACTTCTTCCCGTAATTCAGGGGTGAGGCAAGGCCCGTGTCCTTGCACCCACACTTTTCAAACTTGTATGGATGGATAATGGGCAAGAGCTACTAGCCAAAGTCAGTTTCGGAGCAACACTAGGCAATATTAAGGTCTCGGACTTGACTTTGCCGACGATGTTGCCATTCCTATCTGAGGACTTGGAGTAACTTGTGGCGGCTCTTGATGCATTTAGCAATGAGGCGAAGCCCCTAGGCTTAGAGGTCTCCTGGACCAAGACCAAGATTCAGGACTTTGGGGGGCCCGTTAGGGGACCCGTTCAGTCGATCCATGCTTGCGGCGAGGACGTTGAAGTACAGAAAGTTTTACATACCTTGGTAGCGTAGTCCATATCTCTGGGTTGTCAGACCAGGGAAGTCAGTTTGACGGATTGGTCTGGCAAACAGGAGCAATGAACTCGATCAACAAGAGCGTTTGGAGATGTCGGACCTATGCAGAAGGACCAAGCTGGTGTCTTCAAGGCCTTGATTTCTTCCAGTTTGCTCTATGGAAGCGAAACCTGGACGCTACCAGTGCCTTGGAGTCTCGCCTTGATGCCTTTTGTACAAGTCCCCTTGCCGGATCCCTGGGGTACAGTTTGGGAGGACCACGTGTCCAACGGCGGTTACACCGTGAGACGGCATGGGACCGTTACTTGCATAATCCGGGATCGCCAACTCAGGCTATATGGCCACCCAGCTCGCCTCCCTATGGACGACCCCGCTCACCAGGTTGTCTCTCTGCGAGGACAACCCTGGATGGAGGAGACCTGTGGGACGTCCTAGGAGATCATGGCTTGGGCAGCTCGACGAGACCTGTCGTGAGGAAAATAGAGATGGGGGCCCTGTGCCTGCCTGGAGACCCTCGAGGGATCCTCGTGGCTGGAAGCGGAAGGGTGGATGCGGCCATGCGCCCCGCAGGCGTGAGCCCCTTGATGATGATGATGATGATATATATATAATACATATATATATATATATAATATATATTATTTTATTATATATATGTATAATATATATATTATATATATATATATTTTATATTATAAAATATATATGATTTATATATAATATATATATTAAAAATATATATATATTTTATAATATATATAATATGCATGTATAATATATATATTATTATATATATATATATATAAAATAATATATAATATATATATATATATTTTATATATATATATATAAAATATAATTTATTATATTATAAAATATATAATATATATATATTTATATATATATATATATATATTTTATATATAATTATTTATATATATATATTATTTTATAATATATATATTTTAAAATATATATTAATATATATATATATATAAAATATTATATATATATTATATAATATATATAGCAGATATATAATATATATCTATATAAATATATTAATATATATTATAATTATATATAATATATTTACTTATGAAAATACACGTATATTGAAAGATGGAATAATACAATGCAGCATGATTTGGTATACGACAACCCCTTGAAAGGGCTTATTAGGTTACTCGGTTATGAAATCGGTAGTACTGGTCTTCGTTTCTAAAGAGGACCTAAGTTCGAGGACAGGTAGGGGGTGTAATATCATATACATAACAAGATATGTATGTATTACATATGTGTGTAGATATATATAACACATACATGTTCCTTATATTAAATAAATAAATATAAAATTATTATACAGATACATAATTCATATTATAGTGTGGTGTGTGTGTGGTGTGGTGTGTGTGGTGGTGTGTGTGTGGTGTGTGTGTGTAATTATGCATATATAACACACCATACTATTATACACACAAACCATAATATATATATATATATAATATATATATAATATATATATAGTATATATATATATATATAAAATATATTATATATATATATATATATATATATATATATTATACTATATATATATAATATATATATATATATATGTTTCATAATACACATACTTAATAATATAGTTATATATATATAAGTATATATATATATATATTATATATATATATATATATTTTATATAAAATACATATATATAATATATAATATATATATATATATAATATATATATAAAATATATATATCACACAGTCTCACACTCTGTCGAGAGAGTGACAGCCAGATAGGACAGAGAGAAAGATACAGAAAGCGAGAGGGTGAGACACACACACACACACACACACACCACACACACACACACGCACGCACGCACGCACGCACGCACGCACGCACGCACGCACGCACACGCACGCAAGCACGCACGTAAAAACAATTTTGCGGTTCAATACCCATGTAGTACGTCATTCGTATCCGGGAATTACTTAAGGCGCGATGATAATACAAGAGAAAAGCCTTCTAAATGCGGAATGATATTAATAACACACTTGGAAAGCCACTTTTTCCCGGGGGTCACCACCTGCCCCGGGGATGAGAGGAATGACAGTCGAATGTTATTGGTGTTTCTGCCATTAGCGAAACCATTCATTTTACCGAACTCACCCGTTTGGAAACTACGGGAGCAAAATTTCTGTTGGTACTACACTGGTTTTCTATATCTACTATACAGTGTGATAAATAATCTTGTTTTTTGATGAGGAAAAAAGAAAGTGATAATTTTTCTCTCATTTCAAAATGCAATGTCCTTGTAACCTGTTTTAGGATAAAGTTGCTTAGAAATTATTCTTTGAACTCGTTTCTGGCCATCGTAAGGACTAAGGAGGCTCTATTTTTCGCTGGACAAAATATTGGAGCCATTAATGAGTGGACAGCGAAGAGGAAGGAAGGAGAGACAAAGAACTGAATAAATGGCCAGAGAGGAAAGGAAGAGAAAAGATCTCATTTGGAGAAATGACGCTGGCGAAATGAACGGACAGGTAAATAACGAATAGGAGTTAGAGCTAAAGGAGGAAAAAAGGAAGAAAAAATAGAGCAGAAAGGAGAGAGAGGGGGGTGCAGGAAATGAGAAACAGGAAGAGGAAGACATAGCAAAGAGAGAAAGTCGGAATAAAGGAAGAGTAAACCTACAAACTAATGGAAATAATAGAGAGGGTGAATAATAACAGAGGAGAGGGAGATAACTAAGGGGCAAAAGAGGGTGCATTAAGAATCATGAATAATAAGCTCAGTTGACATCGGCAGCTCTGCCCTAGGGAAGGAAAGACGAAGAGAGGCACAGAGAGTAAGACGGAAGAGTTAAGAGAGAAATGTGTGTGCGTGTGTGTGTGAAACTTTTTTTTAACATCCTTTTCACGTTTATCTTTATAGAGAAGTGTTCATTTTCGATGTAATTTGCGGTATGGTGATAAGATGCACCGAAGGATTGTTTTTAAAATTTCAGAAAAAAAAAATTGTGATCAGCAGGACAGGTCGCCCTGTTTTTTCCCTTTTCAGAGCACTCGTTTAGTCGTTACAGTATCTGGAATTTCAGTATTTTACGTATATTATGAATTTACTGCAATCTACTACTATGCGCGAACACTATATGTTAAACTTCACAGGAATACATCTACATATCCCTTACTCACGTTTAAATAACACGGTGCTCGTATGAATAATGGTTTATGCCTTCGATTAGTTATATCTATAATTTCTATTCTTATCACTTTCATCGTGTTACATTAAGGCTCTTATAGTAATTTTCAAATAACTTTAGGACACTGAATTTTTATATGTCAGTTGTTTATCTTGTAGTTTCACAATGACCAAGTTTAGGAGAGGACGTCACTAAAACCAAAATAATTATATAATAAATGACTCTCCTCGGAGCTTTAGCGATCTGTAGTTCTTCTC
>NC_051411.1:15041249-15046249 GCF_015228065.2 Penaeus monodon
AAAGTTTCTAAGCTCTTTTGAAACTAATTGTCAAGGATTATGCTAAAGTTCGGTCAGAAAGAGATGGGGAAGACTTTTGGACCGCAAGGACTGGACTGAATATGGGGATAATCTTCCAGATTGCCGTAAGGAGAAAAATCTGGTCATCACAAATACCTGGCTTAATGTATATCACCACAGACGGTAATATACATGGATTATAGTCCAAGTGAGAGAGTCAGAAACCAAACTGACTATGTTATGATTAACTAAATATACCGAAACGCAATTAAAAACGCAGACGCAACTTCTGACCACAATCCATCGATGATAAAAATCAGATTGTTCCTCAAAAAAAAAAATATAAAATAAAAAAAATAAAATAAAAAAAATAAATAAATAAATAAAAACTAAAACTAAAAATAAAAGCAAAGATATTGGCCATCGTTTTGGTGTCTTCTTTGATAATATCCAAGCAGCAGCTGCTAAGACAATTCTGACAATGGAGAAAAAGAAACCCTCAACAAGCTGGCTCTACCCTGTGCTGAAAGATCTATTACAGAAACGGCAAGTTTCAAAGCAGAGCACTGCAATATTAACTAGTGAACATCTTAATAATAATAATAATAATAATAATAATAATAATAATAATAATAATAATAAAGAAAAGTGGCTGCAGAAGAAATGTAATGAAGTTAAAATCACAGTTGTAATCCCAAAGAGGTGTTCTAAAGGACAAGAGAAATTTCTGGTCAACGATCCTTTACTTCCTAAAGTTGCTCGCATAAAGACAGCAGACGGACGCATTCTCGACGAGACCGAGGATGTCAGTGTTCAAGAACTTATCGACAATGAACAAGTGACACCGAAAGATCTAGTCCTGAAAACTGTTATATCTGGTCCACCAATTCTGAAATCAGAAGTGCGTTGGTCCCTACAACAAATGAAATCTGGAAAAGCTGCAAGTGACGGTGTCTACATCGAAATGCTTACGGCCTTAGGAGAGAAAGCTATTGATCTCATCTGGAACTTCCTGAATGATATCTATGCAACCGGCAAGTTACCTAAAGAAATGATGAAATCGGTATTCATTTCTCTATCGAAGGTCCCAGGAACACTTGAGTGCTCACAAAAATATTACACAATTAATCTGATGTCGCATTTTCTCCAAATTTTACTGAGAATCATTTTACAAAGAATCAGAAGACAACTCCTACCCGAAATACCTGAGACCTTGTTTAGATTTACGAGAATGCTTTCCGAGAGAGCCAGCTAACACCAGCAAAACATCTACCTGTTTTCATTAACTATCAGAAAGCTTTTGAGAGGTACGGCAGGTAGAATTGTTCAAAATCCTCGCAGATATCCGGACAGATGATGAAGATATGAGACTAATTCAATCAGTCTACAAAAATCAACTTCCAGCAGTTCGCATATCCAATGGAACAACTCACTGGTTCCCCATCAAGCGAGGTGTTAGACAAGGTTGTTTTGATGCCACCTGACCTCTTCAATCTGTACTATGAATTTATGCTGCGGGAAATTGAAGATTGTCAGGAAGGAATCATTATCAACGGTTGTAAGATCAAAAATCTTCGCAGATGATACAGTTCTCATGGCCACATCTGTAAATGACCTCCAAATGCAGCTGCGATAGCCAGTGAATGTCTTGGCCCCCATATCAATAGCAAGAAACAAAATGAACGGTAGTTTCAAAGTCAGAGATCCCACCAACTTGTCCATTAAAACAAAGGGAAATAGAAATCTAACAGATCTCTTCCAATTATTTAGGAGCTTAGATGTTACCTCAGATGCTTATTACAAGAAGGAAATCAGACACAGACTCGGATTAGCAAAAGATGCATTCTCCAAATTCCGGAACATCATAACACATTGCAAGCTCTGAAAATAAATAAATAAATAAATAAAAAAACTCATTAAAACTTTGATGGTCTATCCCCCTATATTGCGAGTCCTGGACCTAAAAACCTCGGTTTGTAATATAGGGGTTGCAGAAATATGATTTTACCGCACGGTGTTGCGCACCTCTTCCACTAATCGAGTGTCCAATTAGAAGACTCAAGCCTAAGCGGTAAAATGGAAGACAAGTAAGCTTGAGGCAGCCACTGCATCGGAGATGGCACAGAACAAATAAATAAATAAATAAAAAAATTTAAAATATATATAATATATGAATAATATAATTATTAATATACACATATAATAAAATATAATATATATATATATAATATAAATATATATATATATATATATATTTATATGTATATATATGTATATGTATATATGAATATATATATATAGATATACATACAAACACACACACACGCACACGCACACGCATACGCACGCACACACACGCACGCGCACACACACACACACACACCACACACACACACCACACCACACACACAACACACCACACACACAACGCACACACACACTAAGAAGGTGGGATAATTCTATTTCGTTACCAGTGGCCCACATGGCTGGTTACCAGCGGACCAAAGTCCCAATAAGAACACCCGCTCAGCGAGGGCGGGAGGTCACATTTTATATCTGACCTAGTTTGACCGGGAGTTCGTGACCAGCGCCCGACGTGGTAAGGTCAACTCCGCCCTCTCCCTCTGGGCGGGCTGCCCCGACACCGCGGCGCTTTAATCTCTTTAGACAAGTCGTAGCGTCGTCGTAGCGTGTGTTCACCCCTTTACGTGTGTGTTTTGCGTCCCTGTCAGCCACTGTACTAGAGTACGCATAGCCTTTTACAATCTGGCGGCAGGGTGGCGCTGCGTCCTTCATGAATGCAACCTTCGAAAAAAATCCGCTCGACCGCTTCAAGACATGGCTAAGAAAAAAAAACAAAAAACACGTAAGTACACGTTTGGGCCCCTTTCTTATTTCTTTTCCCTTCCTTCTCCCATAAATGTGTTAAGCCGTTGTTTTTTTTTTGTTGGGTTAAACGGTGCTAATGACAGCAAATGGCACGTTCTCACACTATTCCCTTCACCTCAGATCGCATTTCCGTGCGATCGAGTATGTGACCAATAAACATGAATATCGTTCGTTAGTTAAGTAATTAATTATTTTCTCTCCTTTTAGAAGGATTTTTTATGTTTCATCTGAAATGAATTAAACGCGGTTCGTGATTTTATCTTATCACGAATTCATTTCTTTTTTCCTCCCCCTCGCCCCGACCTGACCGTACCTTTTCTTTAACTTGCGGTCACTTTGGATTAGAAAAAGGTTTTTTTTTCCTTTCTTGACCTGACCCACTTTCTCTTTTCCCGGTCGGTGGCGACGTGGGAAGGGTCTGATGAATGCGTGGTTCCCTGTATTTTGGTTGTTATTTTTGTTGACGCCTGGGGAATTAACCATAGCATTGTTACATTGCTTTTGGTGACAAGTTCTATCGGCACTAGAGCGAAGCGTGTAAGTAATTTCTTTAATTTGTATTATTTGAATATAGTGTAGGATCTTCCCCCATATCATAGTGCACAGAATTCCCCCGATTTTTGGCCCCGGGGTTGCGTAAACGCCTAATAGATCTGTGCTCCGTCATTTGAAAGTAGGTATGATAAGCCAAATTTATTCGTTCGGCACCTTTTGAGTCGGTGTGACCCGCGGTTATATCCATTAATTAATGTAGGACTAGGGTTTAACTAAGAATCATTATTCGCTTATTAATCACACCTTTCTCACCCTCCTCAAGTCGCTTGCATGTTTTGGGTACACCCCAAGCGTTTGTGTGATTCGTTGAAAATTTATATATCCTTAAAGGGGAAATTTTGGCGAGCGCCCCATCACAGATACGCAGAAGAGAGCAGGTTTATTAAAATTCCTGGCTCGAGTCGCTTCAGTCATATACGACCCTTTGGGTATAGGATCCCCCCGTTATTGAGTTTTATTGAACTCTGACGTGCAAAGCTAGACATGTACCTCGGCAGTTCAATTTCTGACCCCGAGAAGTTTTGCTTGATAAAAAGTTTGGCGAATAAATTTTTATGTCACCATTCATTCATGCGTACATTCTGTCGCATATCATTATATATTGAATTCAATGTGGTAGTTCAAATAATCTTAAATAGCTAGCACTACTAATGTACTTCAGTTTTGTTATAGTGAACATTAATATTCGTGTTTGTGATTCATTCTCTGTGTGAGGTCACTCTCGCTTCCCTTCTCATTAACGCTAACTGTCACTCACACACGCTTACACACACATATTCACCTCACTCACACACGCAGGACAAAAGACACTGACCCTTTTTCATTAATATGGTCGGTTACTGTCTTATTTCCGGGTAAAGAATTATTATCTATCTCTTTAGCCCGCAATTTGTTCTGTGTGGGCGAGTGGTTTTGTACATAATGTACAAGTTACATCTATTTCTTATCTGTGTGACGACTATGGTTCAAATAGATCTTCGCGGATCGCCGATGTTATTCCCTTATCTACTCTCATATCTATCAGAGACGGTGGGTAGTTCAAGCCAGGTCTTTGCGGACCGCTACTGATGTCTCCCTCTTCTATTTTCTTCTTTATCTTAGTGAAAATAAAACACAAAATGAAAAAAAAAAATGAAAATAAATTAAAAACCAACATTAAAAAACCGCATTTAAAAAAAAATAACCGGCTAGTGGTAGATAACACCCCTTCTTCTCTGTTGCCTTTCTTTTTCTCTTACTCTGGCCCTTACGTGTATGATCTGGTTCCCCGACTATATATTGCAGTCGGACCGACACGACACCGAAGGAAGATCCTGTTACAGTTCCGTTCACCTTAGGATGCCGGGGAAAGGACGTTGTCGAAGATCGCCATAGGCCCGCGGACCAAAATTTTCGTCAGAAAAGGTGTTAAGCCGTCCCAGTGTAGTGGACGGGCGTTGCCTGCCGGACTCCACGTAGATCCAGCGAACCAGCACCTTTGCCGCAGGTACCAGTCGCCCCAGGATGCTGTGCATAAGCGACACCTGGCAGACGCCTGCAGATCCATTCAACTCCAG
>NC_051411.1:15053980-15058980 GCF_015228065.2 Penaeus monodon
GAGGAGGGGTTTTTGGGCCAGGAGGACCCCCGGGGCCAAATTTTTGGGGGGGCCCCCTTGGACGGGGACTAAAAGGAGCTAGACGATTCCAAAGTAAGGAGGAACGTGCGGATTCGGGGACGTGGGACTCGAGGACGAGCAGTTTAAAACCAGGGACAAAGGGGATGAGACGCGGGGACGAGCGCCCAAAAAGGCCCCAGGACAACGCACGAAACGAGACGACACCAATTTAGGTCCCCCTTAAGGGCCCCCGAGGCGAGGCGGAGTAGGGGGGCCCGAGCAATATAGGTGTGGAAATTTATTTCTGTTGAGGATGTGGAAAAATCTATTTCTGTTACCGGGGACCACGGGGCTGTTCCCACCGGATCCAAAGCCCCAAATAAAACCACCCGCTCAGGGGACCTCGTTTGACCGGGGAGTTCGTGCTAAGCTACACGCGCTAGGTCACCTCGCCTCCTGGGGGGGCTGACCGTGACCTCCGCGCGGCCCCTTACCTATAACATGTCTCGTTTTTTAAAACTGCGTGGGTCATCTCAAAAAAAAAGAGTAAAACCCGAAAAAATAAAATACCCTCTTTTCCCATTGTCTAAGATGATAGCCTTTTACAAAAACCACACACCCACAACACATTTATGTTATTAATTATAATATATATATTATTAATTTATATTATTAATTAAATATAAATATATTAAAATTATTACATTGGGTATGAGTCAAAAACTGCACCCGGTAGTGGGGTTCTGGTCCTTTGGATATGGACACCTCTTCCACTATCTCCGGTCCCTTTAACTAGTGCCTTCAGGGGCCCATCATGGATAAATAGAAATAAGGGGAGAATACTATTTCTTGGTGCAACCCTTCCGGGCATACAAAAACTGTCAGGGGAAGCAACGGGAAAACCACCCCGACTGACTTTTCCCCTTTTTATTTTTGGTGACATTTGGAAATGGCCCCCGTCCGTGGAAAAAAGGGTCAGTTAAGGTGATTTAAAAGGAACAAGGGGCATGGAGAAAAAATTTATGCCAAAAAAATCCTTTGTAGTATAGAGTATTAAAATTTTATATCGTATGCGTGTGTGAATGTGTTGTGTTTTGTGGGTTGTGTGTGTGTGGTGTGGTTGTGGTGTGTGTGTTGTGTGTGTGTGGTGGGTTGTGTGTGTGTGTGTGTTTTTGGGTTTTATAAAAAATTTTAATATTTTATAAAATTAAAAAATTTTTAATTAAAAAAATTTTTTAAAAAAAAAAAAATAATGTTGTTAATACATATTTTGGTATATTTAATATTGAAATGGGGGCAAAAAAATAGTAGGGAAATAAAAACCCCCAAAAAAAGCAGAGGATGTAAGATAAAAAAAAACAAATAAAAAGCGGTACGGAACGAAGGGGGAATCATGTGAACGCGGTTAATTTTGGGAATTCCCAAAATCTCAAAAATTTAATACAAAGGGTTACATTTGACTTTTTAAAAATTTTTTGAAAAAAAAAAAAAAAATGAAAGTTGAAAAGGAAAGGAAAAAGTTTTGACTAAAAAAGGACAGAGACATACTGGAAACAAACCCAAAAATCTAATTTCCTTTAATGGAAAAGCTTATTACCTCACGGCCTAGGGGGCGCCTCTTATGCGGGAGCGAAAAAATTGATTTAAATCCCCTCCCTTTCACCGTACATACGCGTTTTTTTTTTAGTCTTAATATTTGTATGTGGTATACATAGTTTATCGGGTTTTCATATTTTCGTGCCTGTGTGTGGGGTTTAAAAAGTCAGCGGCCCTGGGGAAAGAGAGGAAGGGAGAGCAAACAGAAGAAAAGAATGAAAGGGTTAAGAAAACCATGGGGAAGGAGTGAGAGTGTGTGTGGTGTTGTGTGTGTTGTGTGTTTTGGTGTGGGGTTGTGTGTGTGCGTGTGCGTGGGGCGTGTGGTGTGCGTGTGCGTGGCGTGGGCGTGTGCGTGTCCCGTGTGCGTGCGCGTGCCTGCGTGTGGGCATGTGTGCGTGCAAGTACCAAAAAGGAAAAAACTAAATAAAAAAAAAAAAACAATCAAAAAAATATTATCTTTTAAAAGGGGCCACAGCCCCAGCCCCAAACCTGGAAATGAAACTGGGAAATGCACGGCCCCACTCCTTTCCCTGGGGCCCAAACCTCATGTCGCGTCACGGTCCCCGGGTTTCTTCTCTCCCCAATCCCCAACATGCTAAGGTACCTTCAGGGTAAAAAAAAACTTCTAGGCTTAAAATTACTTTCCTACCGTGAGAAAAGGGCCATTTCCCGCCCTCAGGGGGGGCGCTTTACTTACCAAATCGTTTGGGCAATGGCCCTCGCAAAAAATGAGCGGGGGTTAAATAACGCTCGGATTCTGTTTTTTGTTATTTTTTTTTTAAAATTGTTAAGGTAGGGGTTTAGGGGGATTATAACGAGACTATAAACGAATTGTGTTGGGGTTTTCGGTGTTTTTTCCTTTGTGTGTTCTCGGAATGAGTGTGTGTTTTGTGTGCATAAGAAAAATATATATATATTGTGTGGGGTGTGTGTGTGTGGGTGTGGGGTGTGTGTGTGTGTGTGTGTGTGGTGTGTGTGTGTGTGTGTGTTTTTATAATACTTTACATACATACATATATACATTTATATAATCTATACATATATTATAAAATAAAATTATATATATTATATATATATATATAAAAACCCTACTTTACATCCCATACGTACATACATATATATATATATAAAATAAATTATTTAATATATAAAAATTTTAATATATATATATTATTATTATATATATATTTATTTATATTATTATAATATATATAATTTTATATAAATAATTATATATATATATATATATATATTTATTATGATGTATATAAAATAATGTTTTGTATGTATGTATTATGTATAATAGGTGTGGTTTTTGGACGTATGTTTGGGTGTGGGCCGTGTGTGGGGTGTGTGTGTGTGTTGTGTGTGGGGTTTTTGGTGGGTGGGGTGTGGTGTGGGTGTGTGTGTGTGTGTGCGTGGCGTGTGCGTGGTTTTTGGTACGTGTTTTTATATGTGTGTGTATACGGGGTTGTGCGTGTCCGTGTGGGTTTATATGAGTGTGTGTGGGGTTTTTATATGAGTGTGTGTGTGGTGTGGGTTGGGTGTTTGGGGTGGTGTGTGTGTGTTGTGTGTGTGTGTGGGGTTTTATTGTGATTTCGTGCGGGGCGTGCGTGCGTGCGTGTGTGTTTTGTTTTGGTGTGTGTTTTTGTGTGTGTGTGTGTTTTGGTGCGTGTGTGTATGAGTGTGTGCTTTTTGGGGCCCGGTTGCGTGCGTGTGTGTGGGTTTATGGCTTTTTGGGGGTTCTTTTTTCCAAAACTGAGACCTTTTTCATTAAAGGGGAAATCAAAAACCCTCTCTCTCTTCTCTCTCTCCCCTTTTCTCTCTCTTTTCTCTCTCTCTCCTTCTCTCCCTCTCTCTCATCCCTTTGTCTTCTCTCTCTTCCCCCCCCCTCTTTTTAAGTGTGCGTGGTGCGCGTACGACCCGTCTAGCAATTTGTTTTCTGACCTGCGTTTTAAACCCGCGCCGCAGTGGGGGTAACCCCGGCCATTCCTTTCACCCAGGGGGGGAATTTAAACGCAAATTAAAAAAAAACGATGGTTCCCCCCCAAGAATATCCATTTCAACAAATTTTAATACAACTGAATTATTAATTTTATCATTATTTTTTGGGGGTGTTTTGGGGTTTTTGTGGGTGTGTGTGTGTGTGTGCGTGCTTTCGTGCCCTGCTTTCGTGCTTTCGTTTCGTGCGTGGGGTGTGTGTGTGGTGTGTGTGTGTGTTGTGTGTGTGCGGGGGTTCGTGTTGTGTGGTGTGTGTGTGGTGTGGGGTGTGTGGTTTGTTTTGTCACCCTCTCTCTTTCTGTATCTTTCTCTCTGTCTATCTGGGGTGTCAAACTCTTTTCAGACAGATAGAAAAAAAATTTCGGCGGGGTTTTAAAGTCTGGTTTGGGAAAGTATTTTGGGTTTGGGGGCATTTTAAAAAAAGAGCTTTTTTTGTGCTGTGCTTGGGTTGTGAGATTGCGAGGATTTTGTATCCCGCCGTCTTTTGTTTTTCTCTATGTTAGTGTAATTTTTTTATTGATTTTTCTACCTATAAAAAATTGGCCCTCATTATTCCGAACGTCCTCAAAAAAATAAATTTTTTTTTCAAACTTTTTTTTGTTATTTTCGTGCCTTTTACTGCCCGGGACAGAAAACTTCCCCTAGTCAAGTTTTTAAATTTTTTTGTTTTTGGAGCGCCAAATCGCTAAAAACCCCATCTGAGCTTTCAAGATTAAAACTTAAGGGAAGGTTTCAGGGGGATGATTCATAGTTTTGCAAGGCGTCCTTTTTTCAAATTTTATTTAATTGTAAGGTTCCCGGGCTTCCCCTCTAGTGATCTTTTCGGGGAGAGGGGTTTGCCGATGGGTGAAAGACGATATATATCATGTATTTTGATTTTTGGTTTAATTGCTATACTGCATATGAGAAAATATTGAAAAAGGAATCATATTCGTCTGCTGATTACCTCTGTTTCCTATTTATTTTTTCTCATATCTCTATATCCCTATGTCTTTTATGGAAAAAGGACCCTGCACCTACTGCATTCCTAGTCGCCTGCTAATAACCACGAGCAGTTTTGCGGGAGTTGGAAATGAGCAGCGTCGTGCGGGAGAAGGCGAGTTATTAGCCCGCGGACCCGTGAAGTGCGCTGAGCACCGACAGCACAGGTCGCGTGAGAAACAGCGGTAAAGCTGACACGAGAACATCGAGATGATGAGGCGTTTCAGCGGCGGGCAAGGGCAATGAGCGGGAGAGGTTTCTGGGAGGGAAGGAGAGACGCGACGATTTTCCATGCTTCAAAATGTTGACGTTTTGGGAGAAAATAAATGATTTTATTAAAAAACAACTCAAAGGAAGAAGACACACGAGAATGAACAGAGAAAATAAAACAATCGGGATTATATGGGTTCAGAAGGGGCAAT
>NC_051411.1:15073980-15076480 GCF_015228065.2 Penaeus monodon
ATATATATATATATATATATATATATATTTTATATATATATATAATGCATATGTATGTATATGTATGTATGTTATACCCCACATTAATATATATATATATATAATATATATATTATATATATATATATATATATATATATATAAATATATATGCATATGTATGTATATGTATGTATGTATACACACACACAACACACACACACACACACACACACACATATATATATATATAATATATATATATATATATATATATATATAATATATATATATATGTATTCATAATCTGATATGTAACTATATATAAAATATAATATATATATATATATATATATAATATATATACTATATATATATATATACTATATATAATATATATATATATATTTTATATATATATATAGATAATATCTATATATTTATTTATTTATTTATTTATATACCATATATAATATATATATATATATATATATATATATTATATATATATATATATATCATAAAATATTATATATATACCTACAGGTGTGTGTGTGTGTTTATATCTATAATATATTCTATATACTATATATATATATATATCTATATATATATATATATATGTATGTATGTATGTATGTATGTATGTATGTATGTATGTATGCCAGAAGTCAAACGCATGTGTCGTAGGGTAAGTCGCCGCCGTGGCATAGGTGTTAAACGCCGAACCAAGGTTGATTAGGAAGGGCATCCAATCAGGAAAGGGTGAGACTGCCAAATATCCTCTCAAATAATGAATTGAGAGAGAAGCCGATTTCCTGCAGTGGTATAAATGTGTGTTATATATATACATATAAATATTCATATATACAATTATATATATATATATATATATATATATATATATATATATATATATATATATGCATACATGTATACATGTATATATACATATATATATATATATATATATATATATATATATATATATATATATACATATATACATATATACATATATATATATATGTATATATATACACACACACTTGTCCTGGGTAAGACAATAAACTGCACCCTTGGGTTCCCTATTAGGATAGCACCCTATTAGCTCCTTATGCCAGGGTTGCGGTAAAACTGTCGGCAGCAGGGCAGTGGATATCTGGTGAAAACACCTTCGGTTCTACTGATTACTGGTTTCACCAAACAATATGTCTGGAGTATTGCAGTGTAACTGTTTCAAAGCGGCACAGATAGTTCCTCCTAGTTAGTTGGAGACTGCGAGTTGAGGAGCCTGGGGGATTCCACTCAACTTTTCTTTTCTCCTGACAAACCTCTACCCCAATGATTAAATAGAGAAAAGATAATTCATACCACATTGCCCGTCGCGTGGGTTATCAAGGGGCGCGTTGTTCAGTGGGCAACCAGGCTGACAATGTTAAATATGCATCTGAAAGATAAAGAAGACAAAGAAAAAATGTCCAATTAAGAAACATTAAAAATCGGAACGTGGAACGTAAGGAAAATGAAAGAGATAGGTAAATTGCATACTGTCTGTAACGAAATGGATAGATACAACATTCAAATACTAGGAATCAGTGAGACCAATTGGAAAAGTAATGAAAGTTTCAAAACTAAAGAAAACAAGACAGTTCTTCTTTCTGGAAAAGAAGAAAGAAATTATAGTCACGGCGTTGCTATGATTCTCACGAAAAAACCTGCAAATGCACTAATTGGGTACAGCCCAATAAATGATCGCATTTTAAAAGTCAGAATAGAAGCAAAACCTTATAACATTAGTATTATACATTGCTACGCACCAACCAACATTGCAAGTGATGAAGAAATGGAAAATTTTTATAACACTCTCTAAGAAACTTTAGACACAATCCCTAACAGAGATGTAAAAGTAATCATGGGAGACCTCAACGCAAAAGTAGGCAAAAATGATCTAAAAAATGACACCTGTGGAAAATTCGGCCTTGGAGGTATAAATGAAAGAGGTGGAGATTTTATTGAATTTTGTGGTACAAATAATCTAGTTATAGCCAATACATTGTTCCAACACCACCCAAAACACTTGTACACGTGGTTTTCACCAGACAAAAGAACACGCAACCAAATTGACCAAATTGTGTTGAACCAGAAATGGAAAAGTTGTATAAAAAATGCTAAGACAAAACCTGGTGCCGACTGCAACAGTGACCACCAACTACTAACTATCGACTTTCAAATAAGACTCAAAAAGATGGAGCGTCCAACACCACCTCTAAAGCTCGACTACAAAACTCTTGATAACAATTACAGAATTACAGTGTCAAAAAAAATTGAAGTACTCAATCAATGTGAAGATGATAAAATACCAAATGAGTTTTGGGAAGAAGGAAAAGAACTCCTGCTGAGCGCTGCTTAAGAAACTATCGCCAAAAAGAAAAAGATAAATTCCCCCTGGATATCTGAAGAAACACTAAGTGAAATTGAAACAAGAAGATAACTAAAATCAAAGGGTATCAATAATCCA
>NC_051411.1:15082847-15142847 GCF_015228065.2 Penaeus monodon
ATTAATTATATAATATATATATATTATATATATATATATATATATATATATATATACATACACATCATATATATATATTATATATTATCTATATATATAATATAATATATATATATATATATATTTTATAAAAATTTTATAAAATTATATATTTTATAAAAATATATCATATTATTATATATAATATATATATATATATATATATATACAAATATAAAATATATATATATATATATATAATATATATTTTATATATATTTAAATATATTATATATTATATCAATATATATAAATAATATAGTAATATATAAAATTATATAATATATATATATTTATATATATATATATATATATATATATATATCACACAGTCTCACACTCTGTCTGAGAAGGTGACAGCCAGATAGACAGAGAAAAAGATACAGAAAGCGAGGGGGTGAAAACCACACACACACACACAAAAAACCAAAAACACACACACACACACCACCACCACACCGCACGCACGCTCTCACGCACGCACGCACCCCCACAACGCCCCCGCAAGCACGCACGTAAAAAAAATTTTTGCGGTTCAATACCCATGTAGTTACGTCATTCGTATTCCCGGGAATTACTTCAGGCGCGATGAAAAATAAAAGAGAAAAGCCTTCTAAATGCGGAATGATATTAATAACACACTTGGAAGCCACTTATTCCGAGGTCACCACCTGCCCCCGGGATGAGGGGAAATGACAGTCGAATCGTTATTGGTTTTTTCTGCCATTAGCCGAAACCATTCCGTATTTACCGAACTCACCCTTTTGGGAAACTACGGGAGCAAAATTTCTTTTTGGTACTACACTGGTTTTCTATATCACTATACATGTTGATAAATAATCTTGTTTTTTGATGAGAAAAAAGAAGTGACTAATTTTCTCTCATTTCAAAATGCAATGTCCTTGTAACCTGTTTTAGGGATAAAGTTGCTTAGAAATTATTTCTTTGAACTCGTTTCTGGCCATCGTAAGGACTAAGGAGGCTCTATTTTTTGCTGGACAAAATATTGGAGCCCTTAATGAGTGACAGCGAAGGAAAGGGAAAGGGGAGACAAAGAACTGAATAAATGGCCAGAGAGGAAAGGAAGAGAAAGATCTCATTTGAGAAATGACGCTGGCGAAATGAACGGACAGGTAAATAACGAATAGGAGTTAGAGCTAAAGGAGGGAAAAAAAGGGAAAAAAAAATAGAGCAGAAAGGAGAGAAGGGGGGTGGGAGGAATGAGAAACAGGAAGAGGGAAAAAAAAGCAAAGAGAGAAAGTCGAATAAGGAAGAGTAAACCTACAAACTAATGGAAATAATAGAGAGGTGAATAATAACAAGGAGAGGGACGATAACTAAGGGGCAAAAGGGTGCCTTAAGAATCATGAATAATAAAGCTCAGTTGACATTCGGCAGGGTCTGCCCTAGGGAAGGAAAGACGAAGAGAGGCACAGAGATAAGACGGAAGTTTTGAGAGAATGTGGGGTGCGTGGGGGTGATTTTTTTAACATCCTTTTCACGTTTATCTTTTAGAGAAGTGTTCATTTTCGATGAAATTTGCGGTTTTGTGATAAGATGCACCGAAGGATTGTTTTTAAAATTTCAGAAAAAAAAATTGTGATCACAGGACGGGTCGCCCTTTTTTTTTTTCCCTTTTCAGAGCACTCGTTTAGTCGTTACAGTATCTGGAATTTCAGTATTTTAGTATATTATGAATTTACTGCAATCTACTACTATGCGCGAACACTATAATTAAACTTCACAGGAATACATCTACATATCCCTTACTTTAAATAACACGGTGCTCGTATGAATAATGGTTTATGCCCTTTGATTAGTTATATCTATAATTTCTATTCTTATCACTTTCATCGTGTTTTTCATTAAGGCTCTTATAGTAATTTTCAAATAACTTTTAGGACACTGAATTTTTATATGTCAGTTGTTTATTCTTGTAGTTTTCACATGACCAGTTTAGGAGAGACGTCACTAAACCCAAAATAATTATATAATAATGATCTCCTCGGAGCTTTAGCGATCTGTAGTTCTTCTCCTACATGCCCAACTTTGGAATAAAGTGCACGCACACACACACACACACTCACACACACACACACACACACACACACAACACACACACACACACACACACCCACACCACACACACACACACACACAACACCACCACACACACAAAAAAAAAACAAAACAAAAAAAATCTTATAAACAATAAACAAATATTTAAATCCCATATATTTTTTATATATATTATAATATTATTATAATATATATATATATATATATATATATTTGTTAATTATATATAAAATATATATTATTATTATATATATTAATTATATATATTAATTATATATATCATATATATATTATATAAATAATAACAAACAAAACAAAAAAAAAAAAACAACAACACACACACACACACAAACACACACACACACACACACACACACCACACACACCACACCCACCACACGCACACACAACACAAAAAAAACAAAAAAAAAAAAAAAAAATATATTGTATATAATATAATAATATGTATATATATAAGGGGTAATGTTAATCGTAATGTAAAGTTTATTATTTCGATAATTGGGTTTTTTGGAAGATTAATTTTAATACTAACCAACGTTGTCCACCCAGCAGCAAGCACCCGGGAAAAAGAAGGTACGAAACCCCCACGAAGGAAAGGCAAACCACCCCAAAACCAAAAAAACAACACCAACACGGGGCCAAACCGACCAACAACGATCAAAGGCCACCACCGCATGCGCGCTTTTTTCCCCTTTTGGGGCAGAATTTATAAGTCCTACCTGCGGGGCCCAAGGAGAGAAATTTGTGTCCCGCGGATAAAAAAGAAGGAAACCACGGGTAACAAATTAAAGGGATTGGGGGTTTTTGGGGTTTGGGGAACTATATTTTAAACCTAAACAACGGCTAGAACATCCTTTCGTAAAAAGGAATCCATAACCTCCCATCGCGATCCCAACCCGAAGACAAAATAATGAACATTTTAAAAAAAAAAACCCCAAAGGGAAAAAAGCAATACACAAAAAAACAACAACACAAAAACCACAACACACAAACAAAAACAAAACAAAAAAAACATAAAAAGGCAAAATAATCGTATAAAAACATTTATATAGATTACATTATAGTATAAAAGATACTCCCTGGAAATTAAAATTTGATGTCTGATATTTTAATAAGAAATTTTCAAAAATTTTATATAATATATTATATTTTTAAATAAATAGCATATAAAGATATATTAGTTGGTGTTTTTTGTTTTTTTGTTTTTTTGTGTTTATATAAATAATAATACATTTTTTTTTTAAATAATGTAAAAATGTATTTTACTAGTATATTTTTTAAAAATAAACAATATGTGTGTAATACTGTATTCACATATATAAAATTACACATACATAATAATGCCCCACACACCTATAATATATTAAAATATATACACATATATAATATCATATATTGGGTGTAACAAAACATATTCGTATTATATAACATTTATATGATAACAATATATGTTTATAAATGTATACATACATATATAATTAAATAATTAATTATTATATTTTATATATATATTTTTATAAAAATATAAAATAATATATTAATATATAAATTATTTTTCCTTTACCATGCACGGGCTCACAAAAAAGCGCATAACTTTTTTTTACCGTACACGGACGAACTATATAATTTTATATATTCATATGCTATATATAAAATGTGGTAAAAATTAATACATAATTTTATTAAAATAGTATAATATATTATAATTTTTTATGTTATATTTAAAATATAATTACAATTAAAATATCATGCTGTGCCACGGCGGCCTATACCTTGAAAAAAAAAAAAAAATATATATATATCAATATTATTTTATTTAAATTTCATATTTAATATATGTATTTATCAAATATATATATACATAATTATATTATATATAATATATAATATATATAAAATATTTATATATTTTTTTCATTTTTTTTTAAAATTAATTTTAAACAAAATTTTTTGGTTTAATTATATTTTATTTATTATATAAAAATATTTCTTTTTTTATTTTTTTTAAAAATTTAAAAATATTTAATTTAATAATGTTTTAAAAACACCCAACCCGTTTTTTTTGAAAAATTTTAAAAATTTTAAAATTATTTTTAAAAAAATTTTTTATTTTTCAAAATTTTAAATTATATTTTAAATATAAAAAAGAAAAATTTATTAGTTTTTTAAAACTAAAAAATTTTTTAAAAAAATTTTTTGTTATTAAAAAAAAATGGTTTTTCCCACCCTGGTTCAAAAAATTACTTTCAAAAAAACAAATTGTATCCGGAAACGGTGGACCTTCAAACAGTAATTTAAAAAAGGGGGGCCTTTTTATTTTTCCCCCCGTTTCCCCCCCAAAAAATATGGCCCGCCCCCCCCCCAAACCCCCAATTTTGGGAGGGGACACAAAAGGCCCCAATCCTTTAAAAAAGGGGGAAAATTTCAGCCCCGACCGATTTTTCCCCACAGAATTTCAGCTCAACCCCCCAAAACCCTTTTCATTGTGTTTTGGGGGAAAGGGGGGTTTTTTTCCCCCAGTAATTCGTCCTAGGGGGGGAAAAAAAGGGACAGACCAAAATCCTTTGCAGAAGGGGGCGCAGTATTTAAAGAACGCCGACCATTCCCCCCGATCCTGACCCGACACCGCACCTTCGTTAGCTCACCTCCTCCAAGCTCGCATGCATGCTGGTATGGGCAGTGCGTTTTCTAGTCGTGCAGTGATAGTGTCGTGCCTAGAAGAGTAAAGACGACGGGGAAAACAGATTTATTAAGGGACATCGCGGAACGTGAACCAAAACAAAATTCCCTTACCCGCACCCGGGGGCCACTGCCCCCCGGGGGCACATTGGGCCCCCCTGCCCCCCCTCCCCACAATAACCTCCCCCGGGCTCTCTACTTCACCAACAGCTTGCATCGACAAACAAACTGGCATCACGCAGTCACTGCTTGCACACCTAAACCTACCCAAAACCCAGTAATTCCAATATAAAAAGGGGGCCAAAACCCTACCTCCTGCGCAGGACCCCCGCACTGCCCCACACCGGATGGCATGATGGGGGACCCCCCCCCCCCCCCCACAGGTAACTCAATTTTCACCCCTGCGATGTCTACCCAAAAGCCTTTTCCCCAAAATTCCCCCTTAAATTTACACCGATTTACTTTCGGGCCTTCCGGGGTGAAACGACGGGGGAAGTTTACGCCACAAGGGAACTTCACCATCTACCACAGCCAAAAAAACACTTCAATTCGTATGTTTTTCTCAGGAGACACGCGAATACTTACGGTGCCCCCCAGACTCCACACTCTCGGGCTCAGATTTGGGGTTGAAAATAAAGTGGTACATCGAAGACCCGGCAAAGAAATGCTCCACAAACGACTTCTTAAATGCAAACAAGCAGGAGACGTTTTCAGACTTCTCCGTCTGCCTGAAGACCCTGTCTGCAAGGTGGTGGTGTAAAACCAAAACAACATGTGTGACGAGCCATGACTCAAAAGCAGGGTCCCCATGGGTATCAGAGATGAAAAATTTACTGAATCTCATCTCCATGGCGCTTCTTCCCCACTATAGATGTGTGATTAAATTCTTTTCATATGAGGCTGCCAAATCTCCAATCTGCCTTAGGATTTTCGCTGCACGGCTGGCCCCATATTAAAAGGGGCCGTATGGTGAAAGCAAGCTCCATACTGCCCCCCCTCTCTCAAAGGAACCCCTGCAGTCGAGCAAGAAAAATGCCCTACGGCCTGCCATCAACAACATGTGTCCATGGTTTGGCCAAAAAGGGTCATTGGCACACACACCAAGTGCCCTGCTATGCTGTTATATTTGGATCCTGAAAGAGGTTGCCATTCACAAAGTTTGCAGCACTGAAAAAAAACCTAAAGTACCGGGGAAGCCGGGGCCTACCCTCACCGGTTTGTTCACGCCCCCAAATCACCACGCAGCTCTTGTCAACGGGAGCAAGTTACACCCAAAGAATAAAATGGACTCCCGCTTTTCCCAAGCTTTCCTAACATTTAAGTCATAATCCCATTTGGTGATTGTCAAGCTTCATCCATGATATACTGCACAGGGGCGGACACTACAGTTATAGGTCCACAGCACTAAGAACCGGGGACAAACAAATGTGATCTCGACCCACCCCCAAATTTTGACTTACAAAAATGCCGAGGCTCTAAGATGCCCCCACCATAGGCTCCTTCCAAGGGGAGCTCACATACAGAACAATCAACACAGGCTGGATTAACACCCCGGGTTCCCCCATTAGCCTTGCTGTGGGGGGATTTGGGGCCCATGGATTGTTCGTGGTGCCACCACAGGGGTTATGTTCATGCATGACCACTTGATGGTTGTTCCCCATACCTCGAGGTTGCTACAAAACCCGCTCCCGGGCTACCAACTATCCCTGCCCTTTTCAAACATGAGTCCCCTACACTGCAAGTGAGTACTTTCTGAAGAGGGATTCTGGTGCTTGGGGGAAGCAGACAACAAACGCGCCCCTAAAGGACGATGCTATCCTTTCCCACACTCCCATTGATTTTTTCCTCTCAGAAACTTTTAAGATGGAGCTTGCATCTAGGGGGCTTATGTATTTTTGCTCCATTGTGGTGACCCCCTACCTTGGGGCTACCCATGGTGGGATAATCAAAAACCCCAAAGGAGGATACGGATTACACTGATCTCCAACATAATAACAAATGTCCCACCCAACCAAACTCTCACTACACCTTCACAGCAATCCATTGAACCCCAAGCAGAACTTCTCAAAAATAGATGCCTGTTGGGTATGGAAAAAACCCCTTAGCAGAGGAGGGCAAAATCTGACCATTTTTTTTTTCACAGGGAAGGGTTCTGCTACCCCTGTGGCGCCATGGGTTTTACACCCCACGCGTGCCTTTTTTCCTTCGTGGCCCTGCAAAGGGGTGATGCACGTGTAAGGGATGGGGCAACTCCTACTTATGACGAGGCCCTCACATATTTACAAAGCCCTTTACGAAACCCTCCAGGTGCAAGACATGGCTCACCCAAAGCAAAAGTTTATCTTGGTGCCCCAAGTGACGTTCTGTGGTAAAGTTTTCAAAAGCGGTTTCAGCAATCCTGAGAAGTCTGTGCTATTGCAAATTTCCCATGCCCCCAACCTGAGAGACTGAGATCTTTCATGGATTTGGTATACCACTTGTGGACTTCTCCACTGAAGCAGCTGCTGCTACCCCTCTCCAGCCTTTGATGAGCCAAAAATGAACTTTCACTTGGACTGCAACAGACCTTCAGTAAAGTCAAGCAGGGACCTTTAAGTCCCCTGTTTTTCGCTTTATTCAATCCACCACCCCCGTATTCTGCAGACACCTCACTCTGTATGGTGTTGGCCCATGCCCTTTTATATGACCATGGTGGAGGACAACTCTGTCTAGTTCAGTGTGGCTCGCAATTCCTTACAGATGGTGAGACATGGTATGCTACTATAGAACTGGAACTAGTGTGGGGTATTTCAAAGTGCAAATTTTTCCTGTTCGGGCTGCAGCAGTTCGACCTTGTCACTGACCATAGACAACTGCCTTTTCCTTTTTTAGAAAAACCCACAAGAAAGAGACTCGGCATTCTCCTTCACAGTAATGTAAACACACGGGGAAGGATTTGTGCATTGCAGATACTTCTCCTCTCTCCCACAATCGGGCCAAAAAGTTTTGAGCGCCGGACTAGTTCTATGTTAAAGAATAATTACTTTCAGCAGTAGAAATCTCTTACTTGCCCCCAAGTAGTCGAGCAGAGGACCCGCACTGAGGTACTCCAGCAAGCAGCTCACGATGACCCCCCCCTGTACTGAACTAGGGTCCGGAAGGCTTCCCACATGACTTACTTTACCTTACCAATGCCCTTTCTGGAACTTCAATAGGACCTCTATACTGATGGGGACTTCATCCTGTATGGTGCTCACATGTAGTTCCAGCAGCCCTTCGTTACTGCATCTTGGGCCCGCTTCACGACAGACACCGAGGCACAGAATCTACCAAACGTCGAACAAGACAAACAATTTACGGGCCTGGTATCGGCTCAGATATCACAACATCGCCGGGCCCTCGGCTGTCCCAGATCACTGCCCACCAAACAGCAAAGCCTTGCTAGCAAATCCCCCCACCAGGGCATTCCATTCTGTTCAGCTGACTTTTTCACTACACCCGGAAATTGTTCCTCGTCTGTGCTGACCGACTTAAGATCTTATGCTAAGTCTTTGTCCCCCACTATCGGGGTGCTTTCCAAACTTTTGGGGAGTAGGGAAAAACCAAAGGTTCATTAAAAGTATCTTATTTCTTGAATAATACTGGGGACAGCATGATGATATAAGAGATATCCCAGGGTTCCCCGCCTGCCCCCAAAATGCCCAGAACCCTCCAGCGCTGCCCGCATACAAACCCAAAAATTTACAATTTATATCCACACACCACTATATATATGTATATATAAAATTACATGTACATATATATATATATAATATATATTAAAATATATATAATATTTTAAAAATATATAATTTATATATATATATATAAAAATTTTAAATTTTTTTTTTTTTTTTTTTTTTTTTTTTTTTTTTTTTTTTTTTTTTTTTTTTTTTTTTTTTTTTTTTTTTTTTTTTTTTTTTTTTTTTTTTTTTTTTTTTTTTTTTTTTTTTTAAAAAAAAAAAAAAAAAAAAAAAAAAAAAAAAAAAAAAAAAAAAAAAAAAAAAAAAAAAAAAAAAAAAAAAAAAAAAAAAAAAAAAAAAAAAAAAAAAAAAAAAAAAATATATATAATATATATATATATTATTTTAAAAATTATATATAATATATAAAATTATTATATATATTTAAATAAAAAAAAAAAAAAAAATTTTAAATATAATATATAATTATAAAATATAAAAATATATTATATATATATATAATATTATATATATATTATATATATATATTTTTTAAATTATTATATTATATATATATATATTAATATATTTATATATATATATATTTATTGATATATTTTAATATATATATATATATATTATATATAATTATTTTTATATATATATTATTATATATATATTTATATTATATATATTATTTATATTTTTATATATATATATATTTTTATATTATTTATTATAATTAAAATTTATCTTATAATATTATTATATATTAATATATATATATATATATTATATATATAATATATATTTATATATATATAAATATTATAAATTTTAAATATTATTATATATATATATTTATTTAATATATTTAAAAATTATATTTTATTATCTTATATTATTATATATATATATATATAATATATTATATATATTATATATTATATATATATTTTATAATATATATTAAAATATATATTTTTATATATTTTATTATATATAATTATTATATATATATTATATTTAATTATTATATATATATATATAAAATATTTTAATATTTTATTTATTTTATATATAATATATATTTAAAAATTTTATATATTTTAAAATTATATATATATATATTATTATATTTTATTTTTAAAATTTATATATATAATTATATATTATATTTTTATAATATATATATTTATATATATATATATATTTTTTTATATAATATATATATTTTATTATATATATATTATATTTATTTATTTTTAAAATTTTATTTTTATATTATTATATTTTTTATTATATATTTTTATAATTTTATATATATAAAATTTTATATCTTTTTTAATAATTTTTTATAAAATTTATAATAATATATTTATTTTTATATTATATATATATTTATTTAATTATATATTTTAAAAATATTATATATAAAATATATATAATTATATATTAATATATATTTTATTATTTTTTTATATAATATATTTTTTATATTATATTTATATTTATTATATAATATATATTTTATTATATATTTTTTATCTTATTTTTATATATATTTTATTATTTTATTTTATTTTATTATTATTATATATATAACTTTATTTTAATATTATTTTTTCTCTTTATATTTTAAATTTTATTTATATAATTTATAATTTTAAATTATATATATATATTTTATATATATATTATATTATATATTTTCAATATCTTTTTATTATATTTTATTTTATATATATTATATATCTTATTATTTTTATTTATTTTTATTTTTTTATATATATTTATTATATATTATTAAAAATTTTATATTTTTATATATATATAATAAAAATATTATTATTTTTCTTTTAATTTTTTTTTTTATTTTTCTTTTTTAATTTTATTTTAATTTTATTTTTTATTTTTTATATTATATATATATTTTTATTTATTTTTATATTTTTATATATTTTTATATTTTATTAATATAATTTATATTATTTTTATTATATATTTATATATATCTATTTTTTTTTTATTTTATAGATTAATATATTATTTTTTTTTATTTTTTTTATATATTTTTGGGTTTTTTTTTTTATATTTTAATATTTTTTCCCCCCCAATTTTTATACAATTAAAATTTTCCCATACTTTATATTATTTGATATTTTAAATAATTAAAAATTATTTTAATTTTTAAAAAAAAATTGACAACTTCTCCACAAGATTGAGCTGAATATAAATTCTATGTATCAAAAAAAATTCTTTTTTCAGAAGGTCAAGAACATAAAATTTTGGAGGGATTCGTTTTGGGCTAAAAAAAAAATAAAATCCTGCTACGTTCTGCCCAAAAAACCGCATCTTCTGTAAAAAAAAAGTTAGTCCTGTAAATTAAATCGAGTACTATCTCGCACTGCGGTGCGAACCAAAAATTAGTTTCTACAGCTCTTTTGAAACTATAATTGTCATAGGTGACTTTAATGCTAAAGTTCGGTCAGAAGAATGGGAAGACTTTTTTGGGCGAAAGGGTGGACTGATATGGGGAAAACTTCCGATTGCCGTAAGGAGAAAAATCTGGTCATCACAAATACCTGGCTTAATGTATATCACCACAGACGGTAATATTACATGGTTTAGTCCAAATGAGAGAGTCCGAAAACCCAAAGAAGTTAGATTAACTAAAAAATCCGAAAACGCATTAAAACGCAGACGCAACTTCTGACCACAATCCATCGATGATAAAAATCAGATTGTTCCTCAAAAAAAAAAAAAAATAAAAAAAATAAAAAAAAAAATAAAAAATAAAATAAAAATAAAAACCCAAAAATAAAAGCAAAATTGGGCCCTCTTTTGGTCTTTTTTTGATAAACCCAAACAGCAGCTCTAAGAAAAATTCTGACAAAGGGGAAAAAAAAAAACCCTCAAAAAAGCTGCTCTACCCCTGTGCTGAAAGACTATTCAGAAAAGGCAAGTTTCAAACGAGCCCCTGCAATATTAACTAGTGAAAATCTTAATATAAAATAATAAATAAAATAATAATAAAATAAATAATAATAATAAGAAAAGTGGGTGCAAAGAATGAATGAAGTTAAAATCACAGTTGTAATCCCAAAGAGGTGTTCTAAAAGGGCAGGAATTTTTTGGGCAACGATCCTTTACTTCCTAAATTGCTCCATAAAGAAGCAGAAAGGACCATTCTCGAAGACCCGGGGTTCATGTTCAAGAACTTACGACAAAGAAAAAAGTGACACCGAAAATCTAGTCCTGAAAACTGTTTTTATCTGGTCCACCATTCTGAAAACAGAAGTGCGTTGGTCCCTACAAAAATGAAAAACTGAAAAGTGCAAGTACGGGGTCTACATCGAAAAGCTTCGGCCTTAGGAAAAAAGCTATGATCCATCTGGAAATTCCTGAATGATATCTATGCAACCCGGGAAGTTACCTAAAAAATGATGAAATCGGGATTCATTTCTCTACGAGGTCCCAGGAACACTTGATGCTCACAAAAAAAATTCAAATTAACTGATTCGCATTTTCTCCAAAATTTTCTGAGAATCATTTCAAAGAATAGAAACACCCACCCGAAAAACCTGAGACCTTGTTTAGATTTAGAGAAAGCTTTCCGAGAGAGCCACTAACACCAGCAAAACATCTACCTGTTTTATTAAATATCAAAAGCTTTTAGAGGTACGGCAGGTAAATTGTTCAAAAACCCTTGCAGAATCCGGGCAATGATGAAGTATGAGACTAATTTTCAGTCTACAAAATCAAATTCCAGCATTCGCATATCCCAAAGAACAACTCACTGGTTCCCCCCAACGAGGTTTGACAATTTTTTGATGCCCTGACCCCTTCAATCTTTACTTGAATTTATCTGCGGGAAATTGAAAATTGTCAGGAAAGGGAATCATATCACGGTTGTAAATCAAAATCTTGCAATGATACGTTCTCATGGCCACATCTGTAAATGCCTCCAAAAGCACTGGATGCCAGGAAATGTCTTGGCCCCCATATCAATAGCAAGAAACAAAATGAACGGTAGTTTCAAAGTCAGAGATCCCACCAACTTGTCCATTAAAACAAAGGGAAATAGAAATCTAACAGATCTCTTCCAATTAATTAGGAGCTCAGATGTTACCTCAGATGCTTATTACAAGAAGGAAATCAGACACAGACTCGGATTAGCAAAAGATGCATTCTCCAAATTCCGGAACATCCTAACACTTTGCAAGCTCTGAAAAAAATAAAAAAATAAAAAAAAACCTTTTAAAAACCCTTTTGTATGTCTACTCTCCTATATGCGACGGACCTTAAAACCCCGGTGTAATATAGAGGTTGCAGAAATATGATTTTACCGCACGGTGTTGCGCACCTCTTCCACTAATCGAGTGTCCAATTAAAAGCCCAAAAGCCAAAAGGGGTAAAGGGAAAGAAAAGTAAGCTTGAGGCCCCTGCATCGGAGAGGGCACGAAAAAATAAAAAAAATTTTTAAATAAAAAAAATTAATATATATATATATATATTTAAAAAATTTTTTTTATTTTTTTTTATTATATTTTTTTTTTTTTTATATGAAATATATTTATATTATAAAAATATAATAAAAAAAACACACACCCCGCACACGCACCGCTCCACGCCCCACCCCCAAGCACCCACACCACACACACACCCACACAACACACACACACACACACACACACACACACACAACCACACCACCACACACAAAGAACACCCTTAGGATGTGGATAATTCTATTTCTGTTACCAGGGGCCCACATGCGGGTTTCCCGGGGGTCCAAATCCCAATAAACCACCCGCTCCGAGGGGGATTTCACATTTTATTCTGCCTTTTGACCGGGGAGTTCGGACCAGCGCCCGAGGGAAAGGTAAACTCCGCCCTCTCCCCGGGCGGGCTCCCCCGACACCGGGGCGTTTTAATCTCTTTAACAATTCGTAGCGCTCTAGCTGTTTCACCCCTTTACGTGTGTTTTTGCGCCCCTGTCACCCTGTACTGAGTACGCATAGCCTTTTACAATCGGCGGCAGGGGGCGCTGCGTCCTTCTGAGCAACCTTTCAAAAAAAAATCCGCTCGACCGCTTCAAGACAGGCAAAGAAAAAAAAAAAAAAAAACCGAAAATACACGTTTGGGCCCCTTTCTTATTTCTTTTCCCTTCCTTCCCCCATAAATGTTTTAAAGCCGTTGTTTTTTTTTTTGGGGTTAAACGGGGGCTAAAACACCCCGGGGCACGTTCTCAACACTATTCCCTTCCCCTCAGATCGCTTTTTCCTGCGTCGGTATTACCAAAAACATGAATATTTTTCTTAGTTAAGTAATTAAATTTTTTTCTCCCCTTTTAAGATTTATTTTTTTAAATTTTTAAAAAAATTTTAAACGCGTTCGTGATTTTATTTTATCACGAATATCTTTTCTTTTTCCTCCCCCCGCCCCGACCTGACCTACCTTTTTTTTTTCCTTGCGGTCATTTGGATTAAAAAAAGGTTTTTTTCCCCCCCCCCCCCTCTTGCGACCTCACTTTCTTTTTTCCCGGTGGGTGGACGTGGGAAGGGTCTGATAAATTCGGGTTTTTTCCTGTTTTTTGGTTGTTATTTTTTGACGCCGGGGGAATTAACCATGCAGGGGTTCTTGTTTTTGGGGTGAAAAGTTCTACGGCCTAGGCAAAGCTTAAGTAATTTCTTATTTGTATTATTTGAATATAGTGTAGATCTTCCCCATATCATATGCCAAATTGCCCTTTCCCCGGGGTTGCAAAAACGCCTAATAGATCTGGCTCCGTCTTGAAATAGGTATGATAACCAAAATTTTTTTTCTTTCGCACCTTTTATCGGTGACCCGGGTTTTTCCCTTAAATTAATGTAGGCTGGGGTTTTAACTGAATCATTTTGTTATTAATCACCCTTTCTCACCTCCTCAAGTCGCTTGCTTTTTTTGGTACACCCAAGCTTTTGTGTGATTCGTAAAAATTTATATACCCTTTAGGGAATTTTGCGAGCGCCCAACAGATACGCAAAGAGAGCAGGTTTATTATTTTCCTGGCTCGAGTCGCTTCTCATAACGACTTTGGGTATAGATCCCCCGTTTTGATTTTTATTAATCTGACGTGAAAAGCTAGCATTACCTGGCAGTTCAGATTTCTGACCCCGAGAAGATTTGTTTGAAAAAAAAGTTTGGCAAATATTTTTTTATGTCCCATTCATTCAGCAATTCGTCCATATCATTTATTTAAATTAAATGTGGTATTCAAATAATTTTAAAAATAGCTACCTACTAATTACTTCATTTTTTTTTTATGTGAACTTAAATTCGTGTTTGTGTTTCATTCTCTGGGAGGTCACTCTCGTTTCCTTCTCATTAACGTACTGTCCCTCACACACCTTACCACACATTTTCCCTCCTCACACCGCAGGACAAAAGACACTGACCTTTTTCATTAATAGGCCCGGTTACTGTCTTAGTCCCGGCGTAAAGATTTTTTATCTTCCTTTCCCCGAATTTGTCTGTTGTGACGAGTGGTTCGTACAAAAATTTACAATTTACATCTATTTTTATCTGTGTGAACTATGGTTCAAATAGATTTTCCCGGGGACGCCGATGTTTTCCCTTATCTACTCCATATCTATCGAACGTGGGTAGTTCACCCAGGTCTTTGGGGCCCGCTACTGATGTCTCCCTCTTCTATTTTCTTCTTTTCTTAGTAAAAATAAAAACCAAAAAAATGAAAAAAAAAATGAAAAAAAATTAAAACCACTTAAAAAAAACGTTTTTTTAAAAAAAAAAAACCGGCAGTGTAATTTACACCCTTTTCCCTCTTTGCCTTTCTTTTTCTTTTCTCGGGCCCCTTATGTATGATCTGGTTCCCCGACTTTTTGCAGTCGGACCGACACGAACCGAAGGAAATCCTGTTCAGTTCCTTCACCTTAGATCCGGGAAAGGACGTCCAAAAGATCGCCATGCCCGCGGCCCAAAAAATTTTCTCAGAAAAGTGTTAAGCCTCCCATGTGTGGACGGGCGTTCCTGCCGGCTCCCTGATCCGCAAACCCCCTTTCCGCGGGACCGTCCGCCCCAGGTTTTCTGTGCAAAGCGACCCGGGCGACGCCTGCAATCCTTAACTCCGGAGCTCGTAGCGCAGGTATCACCGCCTGGATGGCACCCCCTGCCGACCCCGTAGTTTCCCAATAAATTACGAGGCGAGCGGCATGCGCCAAAAAGGACCGGGACGAGATCTGGAGGACGTGTGGACGAGGACGCCGCCGAGTTAGGCCGGGACGGGGACTAAAAGGAAGTCTAGCGACCCCGAAGTCAGGGGAAACTGTGCGAGACTTTCGGGGACGTGGGGGCATCGAGGACAGCAGATTACACCGGACCAAGGGGAAGGCGACGGGGACGGGGCGCCACGAAAAGGCCCGGACAGCACGAGAACGAGACCAGCCAAGTTAGGTCACCCTTAAAGGCGCCTCGAGGCGAGGCGCGATAGGGGGCCGAGCAATATAGGTGTGAAAATTCTTTTCTGTTAGAGGTGGGGAAATCATTTCTGTTACCATGCCACGTGCTGTTTACCACGCGGACCCCAAATCCCAAATAAAAACCACCCGCTCAGGGGGGACCTCGTTTGACCGGGAGTTCGGCAAAGCTACCACAGCGCTAAGGTCAGCCCCCCTCCCTCCGGGGGGCTGCCCCGTGACCCCCGCGGGGGCCCGATTCCCCATACTAGACATGTCTCGTGTTCTTAACTGGGGGGGGGGTGTCAATTCTCAAAATAAAGATGAGCGTTAAAATAAAACCCCCCTCTGTTCCATTGTACTAAGGTATAGCCTTTTACAAACACCCCCACACACAAACACTTATGTGTATAAAAATTTTATTTTAAAATATATATATTTATATATATATATTATATTATATAAATATATATATATATATTCACTTGGGTATGAGTTAAACTGCTCCGGTAGTGGGGTTCGGGTCCTAGGAGTTGGGAGCACCTTTTGCCACTATTGCTCCGGTCCACTTAAACTCGGGCCCTGTCAGGGTCCCATTTTGGGGAAAAAATAAAAAAGGGGTAAAGTATCTTTATTCTTGGCTAAACCCCTTCTCGAGACATAAAAACACTGTCAGGGAAGGACGGAAACCACCCTGACTGATCTTCCTTTGTATTTTTTGCTGACATCTCGGGAAAAGGGCCCCAGTCCTGGAAAACTGGTCAGGTTAAGGTGATTAATAGGAAAAAAGGTCCATGGAGAAAATTGATGCCAAAAAGATCCTTTCGTAGTATAGAGTAATTAAATTATATATCTGTATGCGTGTGTGAAATTTTTTTTTTTTTTTGGTGTGTGTTGGGGTTTTGTTGGGGGTGTGTGTGGTGTGGGTTTTTTGTGTGTGTGGGGGTGTGTGTTGTGGTGTGTGGTGGGGTGTGTTTTGGGGTGTTTTTATGTATATATATATAATATATATATATATATATATATATATTTATATAAAATATATGTATTTATAATATATATTATAAAATATTATATTTATAAAATATAATAAAATATAAAAAAAACAATATTAAAATAAAAAAAATTTAAAAGGGGAGGAAAAAAAAAGAAATTATTAATTATTTAATTAAAAATTAAAATTTTAATATAATTTTTAATTAATTTAAATATTTTAAAAAAAAAAAAATTAAAAGTAAAAAAAAAAATCTTAATAAAAAAAAAAAATAATTTAAAAAATTAAATTATTTTTTATGTAAAGGGGTTAAAAAATTTTAACCCCCAGAGGAGTTTAAAAAAAAGGTGGACGGAAAGAAAGGAAATATTACACCTTTTTTAATTACAAAATCTTTTTTAAATTAATTTCCTTAAAAAAAAACTTGGGTAAAAAGTGGGGGTTTTAATAAAAAAAAGTACTGGGTGTTTTTCCCAATTAGTTTTTCCGGTGGGCCCCTTTGGGGGTTTTTTTTTGCCCCCCAAACCCAAAAGTTTTTCCAAAACCTGCCCTGGGGAAAAGGGGGAAAAAAGGGGGAGAGCTAAGAGAGCAAAAAATGAAAAGGGGTTAAAAGGGCATAGGGAAGGAGTGAGTGTGTGGTGTGTGTGTGTGTGTGTGTGTGTGTGTGTGTGTGTGTGTGTGGGGGTGTGGTGTGGTGTGCGTGTGCTGGCGTGTTTCGTGTGCGTGTGCGTGTGCGTTGCGTGTGCGTGCCGTCCTGCTGTGCGGCAGTGTGCGTGCAAGTAGCCCAAAAGGAAAAACTAAATTTTAAAAAAAAAAAAAAATCGAAAAAATGTATTTCTTAAACGGCCCCCTCAGCCCCAAACCTGGAAAAGGACTCGAAATGCCGGGACCACTTACCTTCCTCGGGTCACAGACCCCTGTCGTCACGGTCTCCCGGTCTCCTCTCGAATCCCCAACACTGCTAAGGTACCTTATGTAAAAAATAAAATTCTAGGCTTGAATTACTTTCCCACCGTGTAGATAACGGCCACTTCCCCTCCATGGGGGGGGGCCTTTTTCTTATCCCAATCGCTTGGCAAAGGGTTTGCAAAAAATGAGCGAGGTAAATAAACGCTCTGGATTCTGTGTTTTTATTTTTCTTTATAATTTTTAGGTAGGGGTTTAGGAGGGTTATAACGAGACTATAACATGTGGTGTGTGATTTCGGGTGTGTTTTCCTGGGTTTTTTGTGTATGGGTGGTGTGTGTGCATAAGTATTTTATTATTATTTTGTTGTGTGTGTGTGTGTGTGTGGTGGTGTGTGTGTGGTGTGTGTGTGTGTGTGTGTGGTGTGTGTGTGTGTTTTATACATACATACTACTACATTTATATATTCTTACATATATTAAAATATATATTTTAATATTATATATATTATATATATAATAAAATGATAATAATAAATATATTTATATTTTATATATAATAATAATTACTTTGTCAAAAATAAAAATATATATATATATTATTATATATATATATATATATATATATATATTATATATATTATAATATATTTTACATTAATTATTATAATCTATAATATATTAAATATATATAATATATTATATATATATATCTTATATATATATATATTAATTAAAATATATATATCTATAAAAATTTATATATATAATATAATTTTTATTTTATTATATATTTTTTTTAATGTTGTGTGTGTGGGTGGTGTGTGTGTGTGTGTGTGTGTGTGTGTGTGTGTTGGTTTTGTTGTGTTTTTTTTTTTAATATTTAATAATTTAATATATAATTTTATTATTTTTTAAATTTATTTTTTTTTTTTTTATTTAAAAAAAAAAAAAAAAAAAAAAAACCCCCTTTTTTTTTTTTTTTTTTGTGTTGTGTGTGTGGGTTTTTGTGTGTGTGGTGGTGTGTGGGGTTTTTGGGGTGTGCGTGCGTGCGTCGTGGGGGTGGGGTTTGGCTTGTTTGTCTTTTTTTAATTTTTAGACATTTTTGCTTTTTGGGGGAAATTTTAATTTTTGGCTTTTTTTTTCTATTTTTTCTTTTTTTTTTTTTTTTGTTTTTTTTTTTTTTTTGTGTGTGGTGGGTTTTTTGGTTGTTGTTTTGCTGTGCGTTCTGGGGTGGATGGTTTTTAAGTTTTTGAACCGGGGGTTTGGTTTTTAAAGGTGTGGTTTTAATGATTGTTTGGTTTTTTTGTGTGTGGTGTGTGTGTGTGTGTTTGGGTTTTGTGTGTGGGGGTGTGTTTGGGTTGCGTGCTGCGTCGTGGTGGTGGTGGTGTGTGTGTGTTTTGGGTGGTGTGTGTGTTTTTTTGTGTGTGTGGTGCGTGGTGTTGTGTTGTGGGGGTGGGGGTGTGTGTGTGTTTTGGTTTTTGTGTTGTTTTTCCACCCTTTCTTTTGGTAAAACTTTCCTCTCTTCCCCCTTTTCTTCCTCTCTCTCCTAAAAAAATTCCTTTTTCTTTTTTTTTCCCCTTCTTTTCTTCTTCCTTTTTTTCAGGGGTTTTTTTTTCCCCCCCCCTCTTTTGGGTTTTTCCTAATGTTTAGAAAATTTTTTAAATTCAAATTATTCCCCCTTTTGAAAAATTGCCAAAAAAAAAAACCCCTTAAAAAAATTTCCGAACGGTCCTAATTTTTAATTTTTTCCAAATTTTTTTTTTTTTTTTTTTTTTTTTTTTTTTTTTTTTTTTTTTTTTTTTTTTTTTTTTTTTGGGTTTTTTTTTAACGTTTTTTTTCCTTTTGGTAATTTTTTTTGGGGGATTTTTTCTTCAAACTTTTTTTCCCGGGGTTTTTTTTTTTTGGAAACTTTTCCGCTAAGTCCAAAATTTTTTTTTAAAATTTTTTAAATTTTTTTTTATTTGGAGCCCCCAAAGTCCCGCTTTTTTTTTAAACCCCGCAAAATTTTGAGCTGCAAAATTAAAAACTTAAAGGGAAAGTTCGGCTATTTCATATTTCGCAAGGCGCCCCTTTTTCAATTTATATTTAATTGAAGCTGCTGTGGACTTCCTCTCTATGTCTTTTGCGGGGAGGGGTTGCGATGGGGGAAAGACGATATATATCATGTTTTTTTTTTTTTAATTGCTATCTGCTATGGGAAAAAAATTGAAAAAAAGGTCATATTCGTCTGCTGATTACCTCTGTTTTCCTATTTTTTTTTTCTCATATCTTTTATTCCCTATGTCTTTATGGAAAAAGGACCCGCCCCACTGCTTCCTAGTCGCCTGCTATACCACGAGCATTTTTCGGGAGTTGGGAAAAGAGCACGTCGTGGGAGAAGGCGAGTTATTAGCCCCCGGGCCCGTGAAGTGCGCGAGCACCGAAACACAGTCGCGTGGAAACAGCGGTAAAGCTGACACGAGAACATCGGAAAGATGAGGCGTTTTGCGGCGGGGGGGCCCGGGGGCGGGGAGTTTCGGAGGGGAAGAAGACGCGACGATTTTCCAAAGCTTCAAATGTTGACGTTTTTGGGGGAAAAAAAATGATTTTATTAAAAAAACTCAAAAGGAAAAAGACCACGAAATGAAACGAGAAAAAAAAACATCGGGGTTATTGGGTTTTTAGAAGGGGGAATTCATTGTATTTGACTGTGATATTTCTTATCCTTCTCGTTATACATCTGCTGATAAAAACCTGTTTCCCCGGGCTGGGAATGCCCCATTCAAATTTACTTTGCAGGGGTTTATATATCCCCGACTATTGCAAACCAAATCAGTTCTCGAGCTTTTCCTTCACAAGCATAATATGGCGAAAAAGAAAAACTTTCACCACTGCATGTTTCGATTTTTTTTTCTTTTGGACGTCTGGTTTAGTGCGTCTCTTCAAGTATAACAGAAATGTTATATATACATATATATATATATATATATATATATATATATATATATATATATATATATATATATATATATATATATATATATATATAATATATACATATATATAATATATATACATATATATACATATATATATATATATATATATATATATTATATATATATATATATATATATATATATATATATATATATATATGTGTGTGTGTCTGTGTGTGTGTGTGTGTGTGTGTGTGTGTATATGTACGTGTGTGTTGGGAGGTTGTTTGTGCGTATTCGTATGCTTACATGCATACACTAGCAATCAAACACATATACCCGTGTATACATATGCACAAAAAATCACCCATACATGTGTATGATATATATATATATATATATATATTATATATATATATTATATATATAATATATATATATATATATATATATATATATATATATATATATATAAAATATTATATATATTTTGTGTGTGTATGTGTGCACATTCTTATTATGTGTGCATGTATGTATGTATGTAGTATGTATGTTGTATATGTGTGTGTATATGTATATATATATTTTTAAATTTATTTATATTTTTTAAATTTTAAAAAATTTTTGGAATTTAATTACTTTTTTTTTTTTTTAAAAATTTTTTGGGGGGTTTTTCCTTTTTTTTTCCCCCTAAAACCCGGCCAGGTGAGCCCATTTTTCACGGCCGGGGCGGGGAAGGGAAGGGTTTTTCCCGGGGCCGGGGCCCAAAACCCGGACCTGGGGCGTCCCCCCAAAAAACCACCCCCCCAAAAAACACACACCACACACACCACAAAACACACCACACAAACAAAAAAAAAAAAAAAAAAAAAAAATATATATATATTTTTTTTTATATTTATATATATATAATATATATATATATATATATATATAATAAAATTAAAAAATATAATAATTTAAAACACTTTTAATTGTTAAATTTTTATATTTTATAAATTTTTTAAATACCCAATATTTTAAAATTTTATTTTCTGCTGCCTCTCTCTCTTTTCTTTTTATTTAATATTATTTTTTATTTTTTCTTTTACCGTGGCTGTCTAAGGGGGTAATGTCTTAATTGTAGTTTTTTTGTCTTTGGGGAGTACGGGGTATATTTCCCTTTCCAAAGGGGGCCCGGGGTTTTTTTGGCCCCATTTTTAGGGGAACCCCGATTGGGTTCTGGGCCCCCCGGGGGCGGGGGCCAAAAGGCCCCCCCAAGGGAACAGGGGGGTTGACCAACCCTCGAAACCGTTGCCGTGGCATGTTTTGCCTTAACTTGGCCAGGGCCCCCCGGGGGGTTCCTTTTTTTGGCAACAAACTTTTTCCCGCCCGCCTTTTTTTTTTTCTTTTTTTTTTTTCCCCAATTTAAAACCGGGATTCCCCCCGGGCTAGAGGCTGGGGGAATTTTTGGGCCGGGGAAAACCCCGGGCTGCTGCCCCGGCCAACCCGGCCTTTGGCCATGCAAACCACCACCCCCCCCTGGGGGCCCCCCATAAAAGCTAAGGGGTTCCCCCGGGGAAAAGCTCTATAACCCCAAATTTTTTTGGGGTCTACAGCCCCATCCAAAATTAAACCCATCGGCCCCGGGGCCTTCATAAAATTTTCCAGATTTTTTCTTAAATTGGGGTGGTTGGGGGTTGTTTTTTTTGGTGTGTGGGGGGGGGGTTTGTTAAATTTTTGTTTTTTTTTTTTGGGTTTTTTTTTTAAACTGAATTTTTAATTATTTTTATAAAATTTCTTATATCCAATAAAATTTATATATTTTTTTGGTGTTTTTTTTTTTTGTTTTGGTTTTTTATTTTTTTTTTTTTTTTTTTGTTTTTTGTTTTTTGTTTGTTTTTGTTTGTTTTTTTTTTTTTGTGTTTTTTTGTGTTTTTTTTTTTTTGGAATTGTATTATATATATATATTTTATATATTTTTTTCAAGTTTAATTTTTTTAAATAAAATGTAAAAAATTATTTATTTAAAACGTTTTTTTAAAAAAAAACTTCACCTTTTTTAAATTTGTTTGAAGCACAAAATTTCTCCCATTGGAAATTTTAAAATTGCTTATAAAAAATTTTAAAATTTTTTAAAAAATTTTTAAAAATTTCCAAAATTTTAAAAATAAAAAAAAAATTTTTAAATTTTAAAATTAATTTAAAATTATTGGGTTTTTTTTTTGGGGGGTTTTTTGGGGGGTTTTTTGGTTGGGGGTTTTGGGGGAAAAAATTTTAAAAATAAATAAAAATATAAAAAAAATAAAAAGGTTTTAACCCCAAAAAAAATTTAAAAATTTATAAAAATCAAAAAAAAAATTTTAAATTTTAATATTTTAAAAAAAATTTTTAAAAAAATTTACTAAAAATTTTTAGATATTATTTTAAATTTTTAAAATATAATATTATATATTTAATAAAATTTTATATATATATAAAATTTTTAAATAATAAATATATTTTTTTTTTTTTTTGGTGTGTGTGTGGTGTGTGTGGGTTTTTAAAAAAAAAATTACTAAGGGGCCAATATTAAAAGAAATTTAAATGAAAAAAAAATTTTCCAAAAAAAAATTTTTATCCGAAAAGAAAGGGAAGCTGCATAAAAAAGCGGGGGCAATATTCCCCCCCATTTTTTTTTTAACTACTGGAAAAAATTAAAGGGCGTGTAATGTGCAGACGATTAATCCCAGCTTTGGGGTTCAAATACTTGCATTTTCGTTAAATTTTACCTGCAATAAAAAAATGTTTTGATTCTACCTGTCATGATTGTGAAAAATAAAATTTTTAAAGAAATAGTATATAATAATATATTTTGTATATGTGTATATACGTGCGTGTGTGTGTGGTATAGGGTTTTTTATATAAATATATATATAAAATATATTTTATATTTTATATATAATATAATATATATAATGTTTTGGGGTGTGGTGTGTGTGGTTGTTTTTTTTTTTTTTTTTTTTTTTTTTTTATTATATATTATATAATATATATATATATATATATATTTTTTTTAAACCCCAAAGTGTTGGCGCACACACCCCACCACACCCCACACACACACACACCCACACAACAAAAACACACCACACACACACACACACAACACCCCCCACACACACACACACACATACACCACACACACACACACACACACACACACACACACACACACACACACCACCACACCAACCACACAACACACACAAAAACACCACACACACACACCCCCACACACACACACACACAAAACACAAACACTGCACACCCACGGATTTTTAAATTGGGGGTTTGTCTTACCGAGATACGAAAGTGGTACCCGAATTTGCCTTGTAGTTTTACTCCGTGTATGGTCAAAGTTTGGGGGAAATTTACTCTAACAAAACCCCCCGCTTTGTGAATCTATAAGATGAAAAAGGCTTCGGGGGCCAACCATGAAAAAAAAACGGATCGGGGGTCCCAAGGCGCTGTTGCTAACCGTTCGGGCCTTTCTTCCTTGGACCCCAGCTGTCCGGAGAGAGGGAGCCCCCTGGGGTAGGCAAAAAGCTTGCTCCCCATTCTTTCGCCCGGGATTGCCTCTACCCTTTCGGAAGTGGGGAGAACAAGAATGCCATAATCGTACTCAATAATAGGCCCTTTTTAAATATAATATTATATATATTAATATATTCTATATATATTTATTATATATTTAAATTAAATATCTATGCTTTGTGATATCCCTATAAAAATTATATACGTTATTACATAATTTATAGAAAAAGAAAGAAGAGAGAGAGAGAGAGATAGGTCGAAAAAAATTAAAATATATATATATTATATTATATATATATAAAAGATTATTAATATTTTAAAATTTTATATATATATTTAAAAATAAATCTATATTACAATTATGTATAAAATATAGACGACAAAAATATTATACACATTTTTATATATATGGTATAAAATATGTATTATGGGGGCCGGGTGGCGTGGTTAGAGCGCGGACTATGATTGTCACGACGGCAATCTAAATTCGGGGTTCGGCCCCCGGGGGCGTTTTTCCCCTTTGGGCAAGGAACTTCCCTCGATTGCCTACCAGCCACTGGGGGCCCAAAGCCACCCCAAGCAAAGTGCTGGTCCAACCCGGACAAAAGGGAAGTGATTCCCTAAAAAGGAAACCGGCACTCCCCGTGGAAAGGAACTGGGGACCCTCCCACGTACTCACCCCAAAGAGCATCACAACATAAAAAAAAAGTATCATGCTGTGACCACGGCGGCTCAGAATAACCTACCGTTAAAGGGGGGAACAGGGTAAATACTTTGTATGTGGGTGAACATAAGTTACTCATAAACGTATGTGCACTACAGGTGTGCAAAAATATGATTTTTTATTTTTATATGGTATTATAGTCACAATATGGGAAAAGAATGTGCGAAAGTGTGTTCACTTTTTGGTGGGTGGCATCACATAGATTGGATATAAATTTGGGATTATTTGTACACATACTTATGACTATACATACCAAAAAATATGCCCTACTATGCTCATGCCACCGTATGTGTATGGCAGTTGTAAGGTATAAAGTAGGAGATGTAACATATATATGTAGGAGATATGAAAAGGGTACCTTTTATGTGCATGGCCCGAAAAAAGAACATAGGTTACTTAGGGCATTTGAGGTGAAAAACTATGTCCGCACTAGGGTAAAAGCTAAAGAAGTCGATGTATAAAAAATTAAACACATATATTATATGCACTTTGATACTAAGCCTTGCCACGGGTATACCCGGTGCAGGAGCAGGCCCGTGGTTGTTTCTCATTAGTCCACAGTAGACAGGCTAACCCCCTGGAGGTGCTAAAATTTTTTCCCCCTTTCCCTCAAGTTCGCTAAGCCGGAGGTGGGGGGAACTCCTTTCATTAAATGGGGGTTTTTAGGATTTTAAAGATAAAGACTAGGCGAAAAACAAAGATACTAAATGAGGGACACGGCCTACTGGAGAGGTAAACCCCGGGTACAAGCAGGAAAAAAAAGGGGTTTTTTCAGTTTACAAAAAATTTAGAAAATAATATCGGGGAATTTTAATTTAAGCGAAAGAGTGGTTTCGGGGAACAATAAAACAAAAACAATAGGTACAATTTTAAGATTGTTCAAGTCTATGCTCCAACCTGCAGCACAGCGATGAAGAAATAGAGAGCTTTTGAAGAGTTCATTTAGTCAGTAAGAGAATAAAAACTTATTTAGCAATAATTAATTTTTAATCCCAAAAATAGGTAAAAAGAAGAAGAAGCCGAGTGGGGAAATAACAGAAAAAAGCACTAGGAATGAGAGGGGACAAATGCTATTCGATTTTGGGAAGCTCGATCACTCAATACATAAATACATTCTTCGAAAAAGTTCTAGAGCAGAAGTGGACATGGCAGTCTCCATCTGACATAAAAAACGAAATGGACTTCATTAATTTAATAGGCACGATATAGTAAAAATGTGGAATTCATTAATAAAGTAAATGTTGGCAGAACATTCAGAAGGGAGAGGACCAAACTCATGCAAAAACCGCAGTGATCTGGGGTACCAGCATGAAAACAGCTAAAAGGAGACTTGGAATAGGGAGAAATCAAATGTATGCAATAAAGAAACCAGACGGTGAAGTAACATATAAAAGAATGAAATCATATGTGTAGTAGTAACTAAAGACATACCTACATCACAACAGAAAAATTAAAAAAGAGCATGAAGAGAGGTAAAACCAGGTGAAGATGGAATTAGTATAAGCCTTATTACAGATGCAGGAGAAATTGCAACGGAAACTTGTGTCTTTTTAAAAATACCTTCTCAACAGAAAAAAACTCCGAAAACCTGGGAAGAGTAACAATTATTTTTTATACATAAAAAGGGGCATAGAAAGGATCGAAAAAATACTACCGCCCGTAAGCCTCCTTTCAGTTACTTTTCAAACTTTCACTGAAGTCATCACAACCGCATCTCTGACAGCAGTGGATTCCTAACAGGAGACCACATCCACACGCTCACCCAGATAAGAGAAAAAAATAACCAGTTTAGTAAACCATTTCTCTATAGCATTCACCAATTATGAAAAGGTATTTGACACTGTACATATACTAGCAGTACTAGAAACTTTTCAAAGACAGGGAGTAGAGGAGGTATATTGTAAAATATTGGAAGATATATATGAAGATGGGACAACAACCATCAAGCTCCACACGGAAACCAATAAAATACCAATTAAAAAAAGTGCTAGACAGGATGATACCACCTCACGAAATCTGTTTGCAGTTTGCCTTGAGGAAATATTCAAAAAGTTAGAATGGAATGGAAAGGGTATCAAAATAGGAGCCGAATACTTAAACAATCTAAGATTTGTAGATGATATTGTTCTCTTCAATGAATCTGCAAATCAAATGCAGCGACTAATAAGCGATCTGAATAGAGAAAGTCTGAAACTCGAACTTCAGATGAACAAGAAAAAGACTAAGATCATGTTGAACAGTAGAGTTCATTTTGAACAGATACATGTAGAAGGCGAAGCATAGAGGTAGTGGACAAGTATATATACCTAGGGCAACTTGTACAGACCAACACATCTAGCAAAGAGGAAATTAAGTGATGCATCAGTCTAGGTGGAGTGCCTTCGGCAGACACAGTTGCATACTAAGAGGCTCCTTCCCATTACATTTAAAAAGAAAAGTCTTTAACCAATGCATCCTTCCGGATATGACCTATGGGTCAGAAACATGGACTACAACCAAATTACTGTAGAGGAATCTAATAAATGTCCAGAGAGGAATGGAGAGGTTGATGCTGGGAAATAGCCTAAGGGATAGGATGAGGGTGCCATGGATAAGGGAACAGACAAAAGTGGAAGATATACTTGGGAGCATCAAAAAAGAAAAAAAAAATGGCAATGGGCAGGTCAAATATGTTGGAGACAGGATGACAGATGGACTAAGAAAGAAACAGGCCGGGCTATAGATAACATAAAGAGGCCAAGGCCAGACCAATGACAATAGAGTGTGACGAAATAACGAAATTTTGGGGTCAAGACTAGAAACAAAAAACGCAAGACAAAGTTGAAAAAGATTGGGAAAGCCTACATCCTCTGCATTGATTCAGACTGATGATAAGATATACAATATATAATATATATATATATATATATATATATATATATATATATCTATATATATATATACATATATTAATGGATATATATATAATTATATATATTATCATATATGAATATATATATATGACTGCCGCGATGGTCCGTTGGTTAGAGCACTGGGCTCCGACCCTCGTGGTCCCGAGTTCAATTCAATTCAATTCAGTCGTAAAAATGCCTGCGCTTTGACTGCTGGCTCGAGCCCAAGAAAACGACATATCGCCTTGTGAAGTCAAACGCATGTGTCGTAGGGGAAGTCACCGCCGTGGCACAAACCGCGGTTGATTAGGAAGGGCAACCAATCAGACAAGGGTGGCACTGCCATATAACCTCTCAGTAATGAATAGAGAGAGGCCTATGTCCTGCAGTGGAATGACTGACTGTTAAAAGAATAAAATATATATATATATAATATATATATAATATATATATATATATATATATATATAATATATAAACGCATATATACAAGGCGCACACACACACCACACACACAACACACACACACACACACACACACACACACACACACAACAAACCACACAACACACACCACACACACACACACAAACACACAACCACACACACACACACATTATAACAAACTATATATATATATATATATATATATATATATATATATATATATATGTATGTATGTATGTATGTATGTATACATACATATATGTGTGCGTGTTGGGGGGGGGCGGGGTAGGTGTACATTTTCAATAAAAAGTCTATCTTAGATACGGCAGTGGAGTTCTTGTCCTGGATTACTTTACCAGAAATCCACTAATATCGGCTTGGTGCCCGACGCTTCCTTGGGCAAACTCCTGCCTTGTAGTTCACTCCGTGTATGGTCAAGGCTTTGGCATTTCACCCTATACAAACAATGCACTGCCCTGTGGCACCCTTGAGATGAAAAGGCTTTGGGAATCAACCCTGAGGAAAAATCTGTCAGTTCGTTGTCGCTTGCAATCTGGCAGCTCCTGCGACGCCGTTGTATCAGTCTTTGCCGTTCCTATGGATTAATCACCTGCGTAGAGAGGGGGAGCATGCTGCATGGGTAATAGCTTGCTCCTCAAATTCCTTCGCCAAGGCAGGGCAATAATGCCAAAGTCGACATCGACTGATAGTGGTAAATATATGTATATATGTTATAACATATATATATATATATATATATATATATATATATAATATATATTAATTTTATATATATATATATATATATTTATATATATATATATATATATATATATGCATATTTGTATATATTAATATATATGACACACACAGACACACGCACACACACACACACACAACACATACACACAACACACACACACACACAACCACACACACACACACACACACACACACACACATATAAAATATATATATATAAAATATATATATATAAAATAAAATATATTATATATGATATATATATATATATATTATATAATATTATATTATAATATAAAATATATATATAATTAATGATATATATATATAAAATAAATAATAAATATATATATAATTATAATTAATATTTCATAAAAAAAAAAAAAAAAAAAACAAAAATATATAATATAATATATATATATAATATATATATATAATACATATTAATATAACACATAAAAAACACACACCACAAAAACCCCACACACACACACACACACCACACACACACACCCCAACACAAAATATATATATATATTAATTATAAAATATAATATATATATATAATACATAAATATATAAAAATAAACCACCACACAATATATAATAAAATAATAATATAATAAATATATATATAATAATATATATATATATTATATAAGTATAAAATTATATATTATATATATTATATATATATATATACACACATACATACATACATAAAACATAAACCACGCACGCACGCACGCACATACACACATGCACCCCATGTATATGTGTATGTATATATGTATATAATATAATATATATATATATATATATAATATATGTTTAAAATATTATAATCCTATACTATCATCTATACACAAAACACACACAACAATAACACACACACAACACATACCCACATATATAATATATATATATATATATATTAATATTATAATATATATATATATATATTATATATATTGCTATCAGTGGCTTGTCTCTGTGCGAAACAGTGTTAACATGAAAAGGATGACCTGGGCAAACATGATGCAACGGCTGCGAGCGGAGGAGCGGAGGAACAAGCCAAGAGAGACAGGTTGGGTGCTGCTCCTGTGAAGGGCCTCGTGTGTGCCCTTGTGACCTGATAAACTTTGTGTTGCCTGTTATAAGCTGTATCGTGCAGTGTGACATGCGGTTTCCCCCCGTATTGTGCCTATAGAAAAATGTAGGGTAAATAACTTGTGTTTAAAAAAAGTGGTTTATTTCGTGCCCTGCCTCGCCACTGGCCGTTTCCCTCTGGTGTTCCGGACGCTGTGGTGCTCGGTGCCTCTTGGAGCTGTAACAATATATAATAATATATATATTATATATATATATTAATATTATATATATATATATATATATTTATATCCAGGTGTTCATTATATAAACCTACTTTAAGGTAAACAAAACGGGAAAAAATAGGAACTGACAACCACCTGTTGCCATGGAAACCCAAGCGACATATGGCAACTCGATTATTTGTGCGCATGCGCGTGACACTCGGGGCCCGGGGGGCAGAGTCACGGCCCTTCCTTCTCACTCATTCACGACTCACGAACAGAAAAGAACACAACCAGATCAGCGGACTAAATTTGGAAAAAATATTACTGACCGGCGACCTGCAGCCGCATCGCTGTCATCACTGTCCCCCTGCCTCTGCTTCTTACACAATTATTAGAGGAAAAACAAATATACGTGAGTAACGAACTTAAGTCACAGAAGGCAAGCAGCCGGCAAAAGAAACGTGAGAAAATAGAGAAAATTATTCATATTTTTCAAGTTAAAGAAATAGCAATAATGAATCCGGGAATAAAATTAAATGTATAAAAGAAAATAAAGGAATTAAGACAAACATAAATCTCGAAGATAAAGAACAGACTCTGATAAGAATTTGACAATATGTATGTATGTATATGTGTGTGTGTGTGTGTGTGTGTGTGTGTGTGTGTGTGTGTGTGTGTGTGTGTGTGTGTGTGTGTGTGTGTGTGTGTGTGTGTGTACGAGGGGAAATCAGAGAGTTTTGAGCTTACCATAGTTTTAGGGGTCACACATTTTTAGTGAAATACAATTAACCTACCGTTAAAAGAAGAAGATACCTTCTGTAGATCTGGCTGCAGCAGCCAACATTCTGAGCATCAAACCACCCCTCCACTGCCATCCTCAATTCATTATCATCATCATATCTCCTCCCACGCAGATGCTTTTTCGGTTTTTAGAATTGGTGGTAGTCACTTGGTTCTACGTCGGGTGTAGAGGCAAAAGAGGCAAAAGTTCATATCCGCATTCCTTTACAGCAGCCATTGCAACTTTGTTGGTGGGAAATCGAGTGTTGTTTTACTAGAGGAGAACACCATGACGAAGTTTGCTTCGGCGCTTCTCTCCGATGGTTTCCTGCAATCGCCGCAGTAAGTCTGCATAATAATCACCATTTATTGTTCTTCTGGTTGGTAGATAGTTAATAAAGATCTCTCCCTTGCTATCCCAAAAAATAGACGCCTTAACCTTCTTGGTAGACCTTGACGCCTCGAACTTCTTGGTCTTGGATAACCCCACGTAATTCTACTCCATCGATTCTTGTTTGCCCTTCGGATCATAGAAATATATCCAGGTTTTATCACAGGTTACCAATCTAAAAAGAAGGTCTTGAGGGTACAGACTTTACTTGGTTAACAAAGCAGTACTAATAGCCACTTGATTCTGCTTCATTTCAGCTATCAGCATTTTGGGGATCCATCTTAAACAAGCTTATTCATATGTAAATATTCATGGAGGATAACTACGATTTATCCATGTGAGATGCCTCGTTACTCCTTTGTCTTATCGTCAGAAATTCGCCGGTTTTCCATTCCAAGTTCATGGACTTTATCAATATTTTTTTCTGTGTGGTCGTTGTTGAAGGTCTGCCATTACGTGTTCGTCTTTCAGTGATTCCCCGGCCTTGAAAACCTGCACCCAGCGTTTGTTGTTGTATATGAAGGAGAATCCCATGTACTGCACACAAGCGTTTGTGAATTCTTTGCCCCGTATTTATATATATATATATATATATATATATATATATATATATATATATATATATATATTTTGTGTGTGTGTGTTGTGTGTGTTGTGTGTGTGTGTGTGTGTGTGTGTGTGTGTGATGTGTTGTGTATGTGTGTTTTATGTGTGTGTATGTGTGTGTGTGTGTGTGTGTGTGTGTGTGTGTGTGTGTGTGTGTGTGGGGTGTTGTGTGTGTGTGTGTTGTGTGTGTGTGTGTGATTATATATATATATATATATATATAAATATATATATTTTATATATATAATATATACACACACACACACACACACACACACACACACACACACACACAACATATATATATATAATATATAATATATATAATATAATATATATATATATACATATATATATATACATAAACATATATATATACACACACGCACACACATCTATATATACACACACCTATCATTTGCGTTCAATGTCTGTATGCGTTACCACATGACAGAACAAAATAAGAGAAGCACAGAAGGGGAGAAACGTTGACAGGGAAATGGAAAACATTGCCGTCACTTACCGATGAGTGGCGAATCTCATCCCTTGCCCTAATGCCAAACCGAGCAACATAATTCGCGACTGATACAGTCTCTCGCCAAAAGAGAATTTCGCCTACATGTTCAGCTAATGCGCTGCGCTCATTATCAAAGGAATATATGAGAGGGATTGTAAAGCTACGGGAGGCCAGGGAGATCCTCTCACAATGGATAGAAAGGTTAAAAAAAAACATACATTTTATAAGGTTCGAGATGAGTCAGTTGCGGGAGAGGAGGTAGTAAACGACGTTGCCATAATAACAATGATAACGATGACAATGGTGAATATCATTTCACCATTATTTCCTCTTTAATATTGCTGCAAGTAGTGTAACTTATGCCAATATTAAAACCACAGAAGTATCGTTGATTATAACAAAAATAACTAATGACTTATGACAATTATGATAGCAGTAACAAATATAAAATCTGTAGCAATATCAAGAACGAAACAACAATAGAAAACATAACAAAACTAAAAGATAAGAGGTACGTAAAAAAAAAAGTCAGTGAGAAAGCGAGAAAAAAACGACTTGCCTTAAAAAACGATAGTCACTTACGCACACAAGTAACATACTCCAATATAAAAAGACAAATTACCCTTTACTACAACGTCAAGGCACACCACTCTAATCGAAAGGGAATGTGTAATAGTGATGATGATAATAATAATAAATGTGTGTGTGGATATATATTGTGAATATTTTTCAATTATACAAAGAGTATTTTTATTTAATAGAATTTCCTCTGCAGATACAATATACTCTGTACGAACAAGTTAAAAGCTGGGGTTCAGATGAGCTGACTGAACCCTCACGTCGACTCGCTCGACACTGGTCGAGTAGTTTCGAAGGGGGGCAAAAAGGGGCGTGGCGGCAGATCGCTGAGGTACACCAACGGACACACCCTACTGCAGCTGAGGGCTGAGTTGAGGGGCGTGAGTGTCCTTTGTTGCACTTATTTGAGTATTTATCGTGTGGCGATTCAGTTCAAATATATTATTTGGAGAACAAAACTCATTTTAAGAAAGTTTTGCAATAATATTGTAGGAATTTCGGCGTTGTTAGATGTTTCACCGTTGTTAGAAATTCCAGCGTTGTTAGAAAGGAACCGGCCTTGGTTCTTGTGACGGTTTATTTATTTTTTATGTTTTTGTAGTTTTTTTTAGCCGCATGCGGTTCGGTAGGGTCTCGGCGTTGTTAGCTATTCTTGGATACAATTTATATCAAATTCCCATTGTATATATTTGCTTATAATATTATTTTACTCATTATTATTGTTGTTTTATCTCCGATACATAACAATGAAGTAAAACAATAAATGTACAAGTGTATATATAATATTATATATATATAATATATAATATATAATATATATATTTATATATGTGTGTACGAATATATATATATATATCTATATATATTATATTATATATATATATATCTATATATATATATATATATATATTTTGATATATAGATATATTTCATACACATATTACATACACACACACACACACACACACATATATATATATATATATATATATATATATATAATTATAATATATATATATATATATATATATATGTTGTGTGTGTGTGATGTGTGTGTGTGTGTGTGTGTGTGTGTGTGTGTGTGTGTGTGCATACACGATATATATATAATAGATATATATATATATAATTATATATATATATATATATATAATATATAAATATATATAAATATATATATATATTATATATATATAATATATTATATATGAAATTAAAATTATTTATTATATAAAATATATTAATATAATTTATTATTAGATTTTATTTATTAATATTATAAATAAAAATTAAAAAATAAAATAAAAAATAAGGGCCCAAAAAAAAAAAAAACACACAAAAAATTTTATATATATTATTATATATAGATATTTTATATATATAAAATATATATTATATTAATATTATTATTAATTATTATTTTTAAAATTTTATTATTATAGATAATAAAAATATATAATTTTTATATATATTATATAAAAATTATAAATATTAAAATTATATAATATTTTTATATTATTTATAAACCCAAAAAAAAAAAAATAAAATATTATATATATTATAATATATTTTTTAAAATTATATATTATTATATATTATATATATATATATAAATATATATAAAATATTTTAATATAAATATATTTTTATATTATATATAATATTTTAAAATATATATATATATATAATCATATTCATTATATAATATTTTTATATAATATATATATATATATTATATTAATAATAATATTATGTTTTCCCCTATATGTTTTTTTTATTTAATTATATATTAATTAATTATTATATATATCTTTTATTTATTTTTTTTTATATCTTTAAAATTTTTAAATATATTATATATATATATTTATATTATTTTAATATATATATTTATAATAATTATAATTTAAAATATATTATATATAAGTTTAAAAAAAAAAAAAAAATTAATATTTAAATTTTATATAAAATATATATATATATATATATTATATATATCTAAGTGTGTGTGTGTGTTTATATATATATTTTATATATATTATATATTATATATTTATATATTGTAGGGTAGTTTTATGTATGTATGTATGTAGGGCCAGAAGTCAAACCATGTGTCGTAGGGAAGTCGCCGCCGGGGCATGGGTTTTAAAAAGCCGAAAGGGTTGATTAGGAAGGGCACCAAATCGGAAAAGGGTGAGCTCCCAAATACCTCTCAAATAATAAATTGAGGGGAAGCCATTTCCGGGTGGAAAAAAAGTGTTTTATAAAATACTATAAATATTAAATATACATAATTATATTATAAATATATATTATATATATATAATATATATAATATTTATATACATGTATAATGTATAATAATTTTTAAATTTTTATATTTTATATTATATTATATATATATATAATAAAAATATAATATATACATATATAAAAATTTATATTATAATATATATATATATAATATATAATATATAAATATATATATATTATATATATACACACACATTTGTCCTGGGTAAGAAAATAAACGCCCCTTGGGGTTCCCATTAGGATAGCACCCTATTAGCTCCTTATGCCAGGGTTGCGGTTAAAACTGTCGGCAGCAGGGAGTGGATATCTGGTGAAAACACCTTCGGTTCTACTGATTACTGGTTTCACCAACAATATGTCTGGAGTATTGCAGTGTAACTGTTTTAAAAGCGCACAGATAGTTCCTCCCCAGTTAGTTGGAGACTGCGAGTTGAGGAGCCTGGGGGATTCCACTCAACTTTTTTTTCTCCTGACAAACCTCTACCCCAATGAAATTTAAAAAGGGGAAAAAATAATTCTACCACATTGCCCGTCGCGTGGGTTTTCAAGGGGCGCGTTGTTCAGTGGGCAACCAGGCTGACAATGTTAAATATGCATCTGAAAGATAAAGAAGACAAAGAAAAATGTCCAATTAAGAAACATTAAAAATCGGAACGTGGAAGTAAGGAAAATGAAAGAGATAGGTAATTGCATACTGTCTGTAACGAAATGGATAGATACAACATTAAAATACTAGGAATCAGTGAGACCAATTGGAAAAGTAATGAAAGTTTCAAAACTAAAGAAAACAAGACAGTTCTTTCTGGAAAAGAAGAAAGAAATTATAGTCACGGCGTTGCTATGATTCCCCACGAAAAAACCTAAAAATGCACTAATTGGGTACAGCCCAATAAATGATGCATTTTTAAAAGTCAGAATAGAAGCAAAACCTTATAACATTAGTATTATACATGCTACGCACCAACCAACATTGCAAGTGATGAAGAAAGGGAAAAAAATTTATAACACTCTCAAAGAAAACTTTAGACACAATCCCTAACGAGATGTAAAAGTAATCAGGGAGACCTCAACGCAAAAGTAGGCAAAAATGATCTAAAAAATGACCCCTGTGGAAATTCGGCCTTGGAGGTATAAATGAAAGAGGTGGAGTTTTTTATTGAATTTTGTGGTACAAAAAATCTAGTTATAGCCAATACATTGTTCCAACACCACCCAAAACACTTGTAAAACGTGGTTTTCACAGACAAAAGAACACGCAACCAAATTGACCAAATTGTGTTGTAACCAGAAAATGGAAAGTTTATAAAAAATGCTAAGACAAAACCGGGTGCCGACGCAACAGTGACCCCCAACTATTTAACTATCGACTTCCAAATAAGACTCAAAAAGATGGAGCCTCCAACACCACCTCTAAAGCTCGACTACAAAACTTTTGATAACAATTACAGAATTACAGTGTAAAAAAAAATTGAAGTACTCAATCAATGTGAAGATGATAAAATACCAAATGAGTTTTGGGAAGAAGGAAAAGAACTCTGCTGAGGGGCTGCTTAAGAAACTATCGCCAAAAAAAAAAAGATAAATTCCCCTGGATATCTGAAGAAACACTAAGTGAAATTGAAACAAGAAGATAACTAAAATCAAAGGGTATCAAAAATCCAGTTTAAGAAATAATTTACAAAAAAAAAAATACAAAAATCAAGATTATTGCGACGAGATAAGGAAAAAATTTAAATGAACATTGCCAGAGAATTGAAAACTGTTCTTCAATAAGACAACTAAAGAACTCTATCAAGGAGTACGAAACATTACACGGAAATTTAAACCTACAATGGATTACACAGGACCAGGACCAGCACAACTTGGCTGGCTTGCCCACTCATGGGCTAAATAGGCAATCGAGATGAAGTTCCTTACCCAAGGAACTACATCATATCTAGGTTCGATTTACCAAAAAATATTTAAATCAGCCCGCGTGCGCACATACACGCGCGGGCGACGCGTGTGTGCAAGGATGCATCCCCGCACTCGCATGCGGCGATTGGTGTGTGCACGCGCGCTGATTGCTTATTTAGCCACTGAGTGGGCAACCCAGCCCAAGTTCGTGCTGGTCCTGTGCGGAAGAAACTATCTGTTCAAAGGACAAGACGGCGGACCCAGTGTTGTGTGTGTGTTTCTACACACAAACACCCCATACACAAACACACACACCCCACACACACACACAACAAACACACACACACACACACACACCACACACACACACACACACACACACACCCCACACACAACACCCACGCACGACACACCAACGTATACATATTTATTTATTATGTGTGTATATATGTATATTTTTCTTTAACGGTAGGTTCATTTCTGAGCCGCGGGGGCACGCATGTAATTAATTGTATTTTTATTTTGATGTTTGGGAAAGAGTACGTGGTGGGTCCCCAGTTCCTTTCCACGGAGAGTGCCGGTGTTCCTTTTTGGTAATCATTTTCTTTTTACCCGGGTTTGGGACAGCACGACTTGGGCCAGTGGCGGGTGGGCAACGGGTAAAGTTCTTGCCCAAGGGAAAAACGCGCGGCCGAACCCTCGGAACAGTTTGCCGTCGGACAGTTTGAGTTCGATTTTAACCTTTCGGCCCCCGCGGTTTTGAAAAATTTTGTTAAAATATATACATAAAATATGTAAATACCAATATATACAAAAAATGGATATATAATAAAATACTAATATCCATGCTATAGATGTATAAATATATATATATATATATATATAATATATTTTATATAAATAGTTATAATTAATATATATATAATAAAATTTTTTTATATATATATATTATAATAATAATATATTTTAAAAATTTAACCCCAAAAACATGGTTATATTTTATATAACTTTATATGTGTATATAAAAATTATTTATTTTTTAAATAATATATTTTTTTATTTTTTTTTTTTACACCACACACACACCCACACCACGGCGGCGGCGCCCCGGGCGCAGGCACCACGCACGCCACATACATACACACCACACAACACACACAACACACCACACAAAACACATAAACACATGCACACACACACACACACCCCCAAAAACACCCCACACCAAAACCCCAAAAAACACACACACCACACACCCCCAAAAACACAACACACACACACACACACCCCTTTCTTTCCACTCAGGACAAGGCCCTTCTCTGAGAAGTTTAATGGCATCCCCCTGCCTGATTGGTCCCCTTCCTAACAACCCCCCCCCGGGTTTGTCCGGTTTGGAGCCCCTACGAACATCGTGCTTCTCAGGTGATTTCGTTTTCTAGGGGGGCAATCGAGGTGGTTCCTTCCCCAAAGGGAAAAGCGCGGCCGTGACTCAAACCCTCGAACTTGATTCCCGTCTGCAGTCTTGAGTCCAAAAAAAAAATTTGAGCCCCGTTTTTGTGATGATATAGGGTTATAGTATATTATACATATATATATAAAATTTATGTACCCCATTATATATAAAATATTTTAAAAAATATATTATATTAAATATATTTTTAATATATATATATATATAGGGCGGGGTGGCCGAGTGGTTACTCGGACTAAAGGACGTCACACCAATCTGATTTCAGGGTTTTGAGTCACGGCCCGGCGTGTTTTTCCCCTTTGGGAAACACACGCACGCAGCCCCACGACCCCGCACACATTACGCCCCAAATATTACGCATACACAAATAGACTTCTCTTTGACTTTTCCCAACACAAATCAAAAAACAACACAACTCAATAAAAACCACAAAAAATCAAGACGAAAAAACACGCACGGTTTAAAATTATACATAAAAAAACCCATACCTATTTACAACGGGACTCCGTGATTTTTCCACATTTGCAATTCACACACCACACACCACACACCACAAGCCACAATTAATAGGCCACAGATAACACTTGCACAAGCCGCCCACACACACCTCCCACAAACACACACAACACACACACACACACACAAACAACCACACACACAAACACCCCCCAAAACAAAAACACACCACCAACACCCACCTAATACACATGCACATGCACACACCACAACACACACACACACACAACACACCAACACACAAACACACACACAAAATACACCACACCCCCCACACACACACAAAAACACCACACACCCACCACACAATCCAAAATCATAAAACTAGTTGCATTCATCTTTTGAAATTTCACAAAAACCCACACGCACACAAACAAAAACCCACACACACCACACACACCCCACAACACACCCCCCCCTCCCCCCCCCGCGCGGCGCGCTAACAAAAAAACCATACACATTTGCATAGCAGCCATTTTGCACATTCACACAACACAAAACCAAACGCACACAAAATACACAAACCGCACCAGAAAAAACAACACACGCTACACAACGGGAAAAAAACACGTATAAAAAAAACACACCCAAACAAAACACACATAAAAAACATACTACAAATTTTTTCCCAATCTCTCTCTTTTCAGAGGTACACAACACAACAACATGCCCCACATATACTACATTAACATAACAAACATATAATGGGTGCACAGATTACATTTGCATACAGAGCAACAACACACACACACACACAACACACACACACACACACACACACACACACACAACCCCCACACACACACACATTTTACAACACACATAAACTAAACACCCCAACATCCATACACAAAAAACCACCGCCAAAAACAACATAAACACCCCAAACACACACACCCACACAAACCCCAAACCACAACACACCCACACACACCCACACACACCACAAACAAGAAAACCCCCCCCCCACACAACACAAACAAACAAACACCACACACACATATAGACATATAACATACTATTAGATCAAATAGACTTCCGCGTTGCACATTCACCCACACGCGCACAACACACAGAGTAGATATAGGATGTACATTTGCATAACAGAAACACACACACACACACACCCCCAACACACCACCACACAAACCCCAACAAAACCCCACCACACCCCCCAACACCACACCACACACAACTACACAGATACACTCACACTTGCATAAGACCATCATTGAAAATTCACAACATAAAAAACAAAACTACAGCCCAAAAGACCACAGTAAACATAAAACCACACACACACACACAAAACTACATAATACCCATAACAATTCAACACACACACCACACACACACACACAATCACACACACACCGTACACCACGCACAATCCACACACACACACCACACACACACCACCCACACCCCACACCACAAACCACACACACACACGCACAAACACAAAAAAACCGCGCGGGAAAACGCACACGCACGCACCACGCACGCCGCCGCACGCACGAAAGCACACACACACACACACAACACACCACAACACAACACACCACAACACAACACACTCACAAACACAACACCGCACAACCAACACATACACCGCGCGGCCAAAACCCAACCAAAAAACTTTAATTTCCTCCGGTTCGATGCCCCGCGGTTTTTTAAAATTTTTTTCCACCTTCTCATTCGTTTCTTCTCTTTTCAGCTAATATGCTTTACTCATCTGAAACACCAATTTCAAAACTATTGTTTTTTTTGTCTATTATTCAGAAACCAACACTCAAACCCAATAGAGCAATGGGAAAATATAGTTCAAAAAACCTCCTTTTCCGTAAGGTAATGCTTCGGTTTTCCAGATTTTATGAGAGCAATTGTGGCTTTTTTGGCAATGGAATTTTTTCTCTTTTTCCCCGGTGAATCACTATGTTTGTCAAAACAGCTCCAAGATAAGTAAAACTCTTTCACATTTTCCACAATCATTTCTTTGATTGAAAACATTTTACTTTGTTATTCCCGGTTTATTTTGAATTTTTCTGATTTATTTTTTCTTGGCTTTAAAGAAACAAGCCAGTCTTTTCGCTTGCTTCTCTAACTTATCTAGTAGTTGTTTAGTTCAGTGATACTGGGAATCAAAATTTTCACGGGTACCTCAGTTTTGATATTTGTTCCCCAACATCCCGTTCCTTAAAAATTCCCTTTGAGCACCATATAATTTTTTCAAAATTTAAAATTTTAAAGAGGTGCGGAGACAGAATGCACCCTGTCGCATTTTTATTTATTTTATATTTATTTATTTCACACACACACAAACGGTTAAAGTTCGGACTCAGATTCACGACGGAATCTGAGTTCGAGGGTTCGAGTCACCGGCCGAGCGTTTTTTCCCCTTGGGCAAAAATTCACCCGATTGCCTCCCTAGCCCCTAGGGGGCCAAGCAGCTCAAGCTCCCGGGGAAAATGGGGAATGGTGACTCGAAAAAAAACCCCGGGGGGAAAGGCAATGGCAAACCACCGCTCTACTGGCCGAGTGGTTAAAACATGGGACTAAAAGACAAAATCGAGTTCGGGGGTTGAGTCCCCGGCCGGCGCGTTGTTCCCGGGGGAAAGGGAACTTCCCCGATTCCCTCCCTACCACTGGGGCCAAGGGCACCCCAAAGCCCCAGGCTGGCCCAACCCCGGATAAATAGAGGGTGATTCCTAAGAGTAACCCCGGGACTCTCCGTGGAAATAACTGGGACGTTCCATATCACTCCAAATGTCATCAAAAATAAAACCCAATAAATCATCTTTGACCACGGCGGCTAAAAAAAAAAAAAAAAAAAAAAAAAAAAAAAAAAAAAAAAACTAGATCCCGTTTGATGTGTATATGATAAATGGGATCTTTTTTAAACGGAGTTCATGTCGGCCCCCGTGGTCACAGCATGATTTTAATTGTATTTTTCATGTTGTGATGCTTTTGGAGTGATATGTGGGGTCCCCAGTTCCTTTCCCACGGGAGGCCGGTGTTCTTTTTAGGCAATCTTCTCCCCTTTTTTATCCGGGTTGGGGACCGCACTGACTTGGGCTGCCGCCCACCAGGGGCAGGCAGGTAATCGAGGTAAAGCCCCTTGCCCAAGGGCAAACGCGCCGGGCCCGGGCTCAAACCTCGAACCAGATTGGCGTGACGTCTTAGCCGATCTCTAACCATTCGGCCACCCCGGCCTTGGCGACCATGGGTTCAGTTTTTTTGGCTTTAAACGGGGGTTTTCCATTTCTCCGCCCTTTTTTTTTTTTTTTTTTTTTTTTTTTTATCGAGTCCCAATCTATTTACCCGGCACTGTTTGGGTGGCTTGGCCCCCCGTGGGTAGCAGGAAACGAGGTGAAATACCTTTTCCCAAGGGAAACAACCGCCGGCCGGGACTCGAACCCCCGAACTCAGATTTCCGTCGGACAGTTTGAGTCACGCTCTAATATTTGGCCCCCGCAAAACTATATATAAAAATTATGAGGCCCCGCGGTGGCCCAGTGGTTAGGCGTCGGACTCAAGACTGTCCGAAGCAATCTGGTTCGAGGGTTCGGGTTACCGGGCCCGGGGGTGTTTTTGGGGGGGAACTTCACCCCGATTGCCTCCAAAAACGACATATGCCTTGGGAAATAAACGTATGTGTCGTGGGGAAATCACCGGCCCCTGGCACAAACCCCGGTATGTTTGGAAGGGCATCCCGTCAGGGAAGGGTGGGGCTGCCCTATAACCCCCCAGAAAAGAAAAGGAACTGAGAGAGGCCCAGTCCGCAGTGGAAAGAATGGCCGTTTTAAAAATTTTATATATTATATTATATAATATATATATAAATATAATTAATAAAAACAAACCAAACACAGACGGTACAAAAGAAAAAAGAAAAGCCACAGTGAAATGAAAAATAAAACCCCAACGTTTGAACTCTTCACGAGTTTTCCCCTTTAGACGATAAAACCCGGTTTTATTGTCTGAAAAGGAACTCGTGAAGAGTTCGAAAAAGTTGGTTTTTTATTTTCTACTTGGTGTTCTCTTTTCATATATATATAAATATATATTATATATTATATAAAAATTATACAATAATATAATATTTATACATGGTAAATTATTTTTTTTCCTTCCCCCTCCTTTTCATCTATCGATCGGTATATTATATTAGGGTGGGTGGCGGCTAGGGTGGGTGGGTGGCGGGCTGGGGCTGGGGGTGGGTGGCTGGCTGGCTGGGGCGGTGGCTGGATGGTGGCTGGCGATGTTGACGGCTGACGGTGGGAGCCTGATAGTTGTCCTCTATATCTCTTCCAAAAACCCGCACGCAAACACGCACGCAAGCACGCACCCGCCACACTTACCACACAAAATTTCATGCATACACAAATGCATTATCATTTGCACATTACACAAAATAATCTAAAACCACACACTATATATAAAACACACAAAAATACACAGTAGACAAAAACGCCGAATATAATTATAAAAATCCCCCACACAACATACTTAATACAGATCACGTAGACTTTCCACATTTGGCACATTCACACACACACACACACACACACAACACACACACAAACCACACACACACCACCACAACACACACACAACACACCCCAAAAAACATGCACATGCACACAGTACAACACACACACCACACACACACCCAAACCCCACACACACATAACACACACACCACACACACACACACAATCACCACTCATTAACCCAAAAGTTTTCTCATTTTTGACTTCACAACAACCACAGCACACAAAACACACACCCCACGCGCGCGACGCACGCACGCCCCACCCACCCACCCCCCCACACACACACACGCACACATAAAGAAATATAAAATAAATATACACAACTTACGACTCACTGGACATTCCACATTTGCAAATTTTACCACGCGCGCGCGCGCAAAGATAGATATATGGAACCAAAATATACCCCCGCACACACAACAAAACACAACAACCCCCACACCCACACCCCACACACAACCCACACACAACACACACCACACAAAACACGAAACACATGAAAAATTCACACAGTTATAGACAGCCATCTTTGCACATTCCCAACCACAACCAAACGCACACAAACCTACACAAACCGCACAAAGACAAAAACCAAAACGCTACATAAACTGGAAAAAAAACGTATATACAAAACCACCCCAAAAAAACAACATAAAAAATAATACCTTTTTTCCCTCTCTCTTTTCTTTTAGAGGACCACAAACACACACAACACAACATAAAAACTTAAAAACTAACAAAAATTTTATGGGTGCACAGATTACACTTGCTACAGATGCAGCACACAAACAAACACACCACACCCACCACACACACCCCACAACACACACACCAAACACCATTCCCAACACACAAAACATAAAAACACGAACCAAAACAAAAAACCATACGCACACAAACCACATAAAACAACCCCAACACTCACCCACACACACACCACAACACACCAAAAAAAACAAGAAAAAAACACCACCCAAAAACCTATAACGTATAATACGACTCAATAGACTTCCGCGTTTGCCATACACATCACGCGGCGTCACACACAGATAGTATATGGAGCACTTTATACACATCAACACACACCCACACACTACATTAAAACAACAACCAATGTATAGGGTGACAATATACACTTGTACAGATCATAACACACACAACAAATTCACCCACACAAAAATACAAAAAAACCACACACACACAAACCCCCCTAAAAACACCCACACACATACAAAACACCAAAACAAACAAACCCCACCAACCCCACAACCGCCCCCCACACACCACCACACACCCGCAGCACACACACACAAAACACACACACACCAACACAACAACACACACACCACACACACACACACCACACACCCCCAAAACACAAACAAAAAAACCACACACCCACTTTTAGACTATAATAACAGATATATAGACATTCCCCGTTTGCACATTCAACAACGCGGGGCACACACCACAAAAGATTAGTATAGGAGTAATTTGCATACATGAACACAACACAACCACACACACACCAAAACACACACCCACACACCCACACACACACACCCCCCAAAACACAACACACACCCTAGCACAGATCCCCACTATTTTATAGACTCCATCATTTGAAATTTTCCACACAATTAAAAAATAAACATATAGACACAGAGATCCATAGACACACATACAAAACACACAACCAAACTCACATCATACCCCCAAAAAACTTAAAACCCCACACCCCCCACGCACCACACTACACAAACACACCACACACACACATAAAACACACACACACACAAATAACAAACAACTACACCACACACACACACACAACACCACACGCACGCACGCACGCAAAACACCACACCAAAACATACACACACGCCGGATACCACCGCATGCCGCACAAGCACCACGCACCCCGCCAACAACACCACAACCATACACATGCACACACATACAACACACACACACAAACAAACACAATATATAACACGGCATTCATCATTTTCACACCAACAACCCCCACACCACAAAACACACACAAAACACCCCCACAACACAACACCCAAGACAATCGTATTTGCACATTCACACGCATTAACAAAAAAACACCGTGTTTCACGCACACTATATAAAACACACAGAAAAAACCCAAAAAACACACACACAGATTTATTTAACTTCACACATGCACACTACAAAAAAAACTCACATAGACTTTCCCAAATTTTCACTTCAAAAAACCCCATACACACCCACACGGCATTACATTTCTCATTTTTCCCCCGTTTTTTTTTTCAATCACACACATAACATACACAAAAAAATACAAACCTCATCAAGGGAAATTTACCTCGATTGCCCATTTAAACCAGGTGGGGAAACCCCCAAGTCGTGTGATCCAAGCCCGGGTAAATAGAGAAAGATTTTTCCAAAAGGTAAAACCGGCACTCTCCCTGAAAAGGGAAATGGGGACCCTACCCCCTACCACCCCGATCATCACAAAATAAAACCAATAGGCCGCGGGGCCCAGGGTTTGAGATCGGACTCAGACTATCCGACGGCAATCTGAGTTGAGGGATCGGTCAACGGCCCGGGGCGTTTTTTCCTTGGCAAGGAACTTCACCCCATTGCCTCCTAGCCGGGGTGGGCAAACCCAAAACGTGCCGGGTAAATAAGAGGGACTCGATAAAAACACCGGGGGAAGGCAATGGCAAACCACCGGCTAATTGCCCAAAAAAATCATGGAATCCGATCACCCCAAAGCCTGTGGAAAAGGGCCCTTTGGAAAAAAAAAAAAAAAAAAAAAAAAAAAAAAAAAAAAAAAAAAAAAAAAATATATATCATATATATATATATATATATATATATATATATATATATATATATATATATATATATATATATGAAATCAGTGCAAGTGCACACAAGTATCGCCCGCGCGCTGATTTAACAAATTTTAGGTAAATCGAACCTAGATACGATGAAATTCCTTGGGCAAAAAACTTGCAATGGGGTGTGGGACCCTTAGAGCGGAAACTCCTCGAGAGTGAACGGTCACCCACAAGGGTAGAAGGAGCTCAACAGCCTTGGATGGCAGTCCTTCTAGAGATGGTGTTTCAATAAAACACCGGTCGGAAGGCAACGGCAAACCACCGCTCTAAATTGCCAAGAAAATCATGGACATGTATACTTTTTCGAACGACAAAAGATAGAAAGAGGTGGAAATCCATGATAATATATACATATATATTATATATATATATATTATATATATGATATATATATATTATATATATTATATATATATTATATATATTATATATAATATATATATTATATATATATATATTATATATATTATATATATATTATATATAATATAATAATATTGTCTTACCCAGGACAAATAAATATATATTTGTCCTGGGTAAGACAATAAACTGCACCCTGGGGTTCCCTTGAACAAAGATAGCACCCTATTAGCTCCCTATACCAGAGTTGCGGTGAAACTGTCGGCAGCAGGGCAGTGGATATCTGGTGAAAACACCTTCATTTCTACTGATTATTGGTTTCACCAAATAATATGTCTGGCGTATTACAGAGTAACTGTTTTAAAGCGGCAGAGATAGTTCCTCCTAGTTAGTTGGAGACTGCGAGTTGAGAAGGAGCCTGGGGGATTCCACTTAACTTTTATTTTCTCCTGACAAACCAATGATTAAATACAGAAATGATAATTCATCCCACATCGCCCGTCGCGTGGATTATCAAGGGGCGCGTTGTTCAGTAGGTAACCAGGCTGACAATGTTAAACATGCATCTGGAAGACAAAGAAGATAAAAAAAAACATGTCCAATTAAGAAACACATTAAAAATCGGAACGTGGAACGTAAGGAAAATGAAAGAGATGGGTAAATTACATACTGTCTGTAACGAAATAGATAGATACAACATTCAAATACTAGGAATCAGTGAGACCAATTGGAAAAGTAATGGAAGTTTCAAAACTAAAGAAAACAAGACAGTTTTTTTTTTTCTGGAAAAGAAGAAGGAAATTATAGTCGCGGAGTTGCTATGATTCTCACGAAAAAACCTGCAAATGTACTAATGTGGTACAGCCCAATAAATGATTGCATTTTAAAAGTCAGAATAGAAGCAAAACCTCATAACATTAGTTTTATACAATGCTACGCACCAACCAATATTGCAAGTGATGAAGAAATGGAACATTTTTATAACTCTTTCCAAGATACTTTAGACACAATCCCTAACAGAGATGTAAAAGTGATTATGGGAGACCTCAACGCCAAAGTAGGAAAAAATTATCTAAAAAATGAGAGAGAGAGAGAGAGAGAGACTTGCTGGTATCATGGAAATATATTTAGGGAAAATGTTATATTAATTATGGAAATTCTGGTTATCATAATATTAATATTTTGCATAGCTTTGGTTGCATTTGTAGGAGTATATAAATACAACGAGAAACCTATTCCGGAAAAGAGGAGTTCTGAGGTCCACCTAGCATCCAAGTAGGAGGTTCTGACAGAAGATGTGCTTTTGACGGAAGACAGGATATTGTCTGAGTATCAGCAAAGCACCCAGCAGCCTCTGGCGGAGGATGCTATTCCTTTGTCGGAAAACAGGATAATTCCAGACAGCCATCTTTCGACTGTATCATTTGAGCGTTAAGCAGTGACGCATGTCGAGAAACCATCGTCAGATGCTGGCCTAAAGTCACACAACTTTATCTAGGTCTCTGACGCGTATTTTCCTCCCCGTTAAGGTGGTGATGTTGTGTTTTATCATGACTCTCATAGTGTGCCAATTCCTCCATTTGCAGAGAGTGAGGGACTCTTCGCAGCCATTGAAAATGCTATTCTCAAAGCGAAAGATTACATTTATATTGTGGCTTATTCTTTTTGGCCCGAAATTCGGCTGAGGAGGGAAGAAAATAGTCTTATCTTAGGAGACATCTTGAAACAGAAGGCTAAAGAAGGAGTTGAAGTGAAGATACTCCTTTGGAGGGAGATTTTTTAAATTTTCAACTTCGCTGAGGTAAGATAAAAGGATATATTAAATTTCTTCCATGACTCGGAGGTCGAAGTTGTTTTCGCTGTGAGGCACAGATCTAATGCTGGTTTCCTAGAGCACAATAAAGCACCTTTCATGTGGGCACACCATTAAAAGTGTGTTGTAGTAGACCAAGGTAAAGAAGGAGCACTAGCATTTTTAGGAGGTATAGACATCACAAAGGGCAGGTGGGATACACCTGAACACCAGTTGTTTGAAACACTCGGCAAAGAGCACAAAGGCGACTTTATGAATGGCTTCATAAATGTTTCGCCTGAATGTGGTCCCCGAGAGCCCTGGCACGACATTCATATGCGAGTAAGTGGCCCGATTGTTCTGGACATCCTTCAGAATTTCAGAGAACGTTGGTAGAGAGAAAGACGGCGTATCGTTGACTAGGATGACTTATGCTCTGAAATTAGCTATGACTTGGATCCTAAGCCAACGGCAATCTGGAACAAGCTCCCGATAATTATGGAAACGAAACATGAAACTCGATGGGTAACATAGTTGTTAAGGACGATAGATGATACTTCAGCTGACTTTGAAAGGCAGAATTTTCTCGAAGTTGATGAGAGTGAGGGATGTTAGATTGATCAAAGTATTTAGCAGGGTGTCATAGAAATAATAAGGAATGCCCAAGGATTTTTGTACATCGAGAATCAGTATTTCACAGGATCTTCTAAATACTGGGAATGTGAACCAAAAGTTGAAGCAAAAAATCCAATTCCATAGGAAATTGTTTAAAAAATTATACAAAAAATTCGTATGGGGGAATAATTCTGCACTTACATCGTCCTTCCTTTACTGCCATAGGTTGACACGACTCATTTTTCCACAAATTGAAAAAAGGACCCTTTTACTGCTTTAAACTAGCAGATGATGTAAAAAAGTCGCCTGGAATTGCGGTTTGGCCAGATGCTCAGCTAGGACTATTAGTTTCCTATTTTGGGAAAACGAGTCGAAGAAATTTTGGGGGGCGGCGTTTAAAACCCAGAGCCCGGAATGAATTTAAAAAGGATAACCTCAGCATTTCCCAATTTATGGCCTCCAAGCTGATTATCGGGATGATTGACCCTTTTTACCCTTCGGGAAATTTCAACGAGCGTAGTTTTGCGGGGAATAGAGACACTGAAATTGCAGTGTTAGCCCACTAACTGAATGCCGTTGGTAATGTCTAAGAAGTAGTGACCAATGGTCACATCAACGAATTTCGCCGCAGACTCTGGGCCGAGCACACGTAGGGCTTGTCAGAGTCAGATCCCTCTCTGAAAGACCCTAGTTCCTTAAGTGCTATTAGGCGTATCAAAGAGTTGTCAAATGATGCTCTACGAGCGTACATAAAGGGCACCGAGGAGCATGGTGTACGGTTCCTCAGGTACCCTGTCGACATCACTAAAGACGGGATAATTCAAGCTCACCCTGATATGCCAAACATACTTGACTTTGAAAATATAAAAATTGAAGACATTTTGCATCAAACTCCAATAGAAGAGTACATGTGATGAACAAAACAAAGTGTCTGCTATGTTCAGCTTATGTTTATTTATATATGCATATATATGTATGGAAAAAAAGTCAAAGATAGATGGAATCAATATTGTTCCAACCTATACAAAAAGAATAAAGATCTAACAACAACAACAGATGAACCACCGCCACTGCTAGACGAAGTTATAAAAGCCATAAAAGAAGTAAAGAATAAAAAGTCCCGGAATAGATGAATAACAGCAGAACTAATTAAGAATGCTGGCGAAAGTGTGAATACTTCTACAAACTCTGTACAAAATATGGAATAAAAGAAGATGGCCAGAAGACTGGGTAAAATCAATCTTACTCCCATACCTAAAAAGGTGATGCCCCAAGCAACAATAATAGGACAATTGCTTTAAATAAGTCAAGCAGCAAAATTTTGTTGACAATTTTTGCTGAAAGAATGAAGTTGAAGTTAAGAGAGGAAATTGCAGACGAACAAGCAGGTTTCGCCCTGGAAAAGGTCCCAAAGAAACCAGATTCTAAATCTAAAATTGATCATAGAGAAAAACAGAGAACATCAAAAAGACCTATACCTGTGTTTCATCGGATTATGTAAAAGCTTTTGATACTGTTGATCACGTTTATCCTCGGGAATAACATGAACGATATGAAGTTTCCAAAACACATCATCCAACTAATAAAAGCCATGTATGACCAACAACAAGCTGCTGTAAGAACCACTTATGGGTCAACAGAATGGTTCGAAGTCAAACAAGGAGTGCGACAGGGTTACATTCTGTCTCCGCACCTCTTGGAGGATACAAAAATATCAAATCTGAGGTACGCCGATGATATAGTTTTGAATTGCCAGCAGTATCACTGAACTACAACAACTACTTGATAATTTAGAGAAGCAAACGAAAGACTGGCTTGTTTCTTAATGCCAAGAAAACTAAGATCAAGAAGATTCAAAGAAACCGGCATGACAATGATGAACAGGTTTCCCAAACAATGGAATGATTGTGGAAAATGTGAAAGAGTTCAAATTATCTTGGAGCTGTTTTAACTAATACATATGATGATTCACCGGAGATAAAAAGAAGTGCCATTGCCAAAAACGCCACAATTGCTCTCAATAACATTCTGAAAAGACCGAAGCATTACCTTACGGACAGAGATGAACCTACCGTTAAAAAAAAAAAAAAAAAAAAAAAAAAATGAGATTGTATTATTTGGACAATACACAACGGCAAGACAAAACACAAAACGCACACAAAAATGCCACATATGTTGTGTGGTGTATCAATAAAGGGTAGCTATGTTGAGCAGCGTGGACCTTCCCCATCCCTCCCCCTTTAAACTCGATCTTACGTTTATATATAATAATTATATATTATATTATAATATATAATATATATAATAATATATAGAGGAGAGGAGAGGAGAGAGAGAGAGGAGAGGGAGAAAACTTTGATAATATAAAAGGGAAAAATTTTTGGAATAAATATAAAAAATATATAATATATTAATATATATAAATTTAAAATTATATATATATATATATCCCAATATATTTCTTTATAATACCACCCCACATATTGTGTGTGTGTGTGTCGGTGTATTGAGAGATGGAAATCAAACAGAAAAGTAGTAGACATGATATGCAATCATATCATATACTAATCGTTACACACACAACCACAAACCACACACAACCACACACACACACACACCACCCCATATAATATATATTAATATTATATATAATAAAAAATTTTTAATATTTTTATATATAAATATATATGAAATTTTCCTATGCTCCTGCTGCACTGATAAAAATTAAAAACGGTATGTCATTTTGAGCACCGTGGACCTCCCCCCATCCTTCGCCACAAAACTGATCTTACGCTTTTCTTTCCACTTATCCCCACGCAGCCCGAAATAATTTCAATAATTATATTGTAGTTAGAAAAGGCAAGCAAAAAGGCTGTTTATTTTTAAATGCCAAGAAAACTAAGATCATAAATTCAAAGATAACCGGCAAAAACAATGAAAACAGTAAAAAAGGAAGTTTTTGGGAAAAATGTGAAAGATTCACTTTTTGGAGTTTTTAATAAAAATATGAGTTCCCCCGGGATAAAAAAAAAGAATTACCATTCCCAAAAAGCGCCACGTTGCTCCAAATAACATCTGGAAAAGACCGAAGCATTACCTTAGGGGAAAAAAGTGAGGTTATTAAACCATTAGTTTTCCCAATTGCATCTTTGGTTCTGAGTTTTGGGGGTGTTGAAGTAGAAGACAAAAAAAAAGACAATAGTTTGAAATTGGTGAACAGACGGTACGGGTTTTAGCTGGAAAAGGAAAAGCGAATGAAAAGGTGAGAAAAATAAATTGTAAAGCCCGACTTTTGGAACTTGAAAAAGAGGAAAATTTAAAATTATTGGGCATGTAAAGAAAGTAAAAGTATTGAGAAAAACTTGTGACAGGGATGGTGTGGAAAAAAGAGGAAAAAGGGAAAAAAAGACAAAATGAGCGCAAATAAAAATATTGCGGGGTTTTTCGTGGTTAATGGAAAAAAGGTAGGGTGAGTTTGTGGGAAGGGGTGGGGAAGGTCCCCGGCTGCTAAAATGAGATACCGTTATTGATGATATGATGTATTGTATTATTCATATACATAAGGCCGCGGTGCCGAATGGTTAGAGTATCGGACAAGACTGTCACGACGGCTCTGAGTTCAAAAGGGTTTGAGTCACCGGCCCGGCGCGTTGTTTCCCCTTTGGGAAGGAAATTCACCTCGTTGCCCACCTAGCCACTGGGTGGGCCAGCTAGCCCAAGTCAGTGCGGTCCCAAGCCCGGATAAATAAGAGAATGTTACTAAAAGGGTAACACCGGACTCTCCGTGGGAAAAGGAACTGGGGGCCCTACCCTACTCACTCCCAAAAGCATCACAAAAAGAAAAAAAAAAAAAAGTATCATGCTGGACCCCGGGGGCTCAGACGAACCCACCGAAAAGAAGAAAATTAAAATAAATTTCATATTGATATGTTAAACCAAAAACAAACACAGAACGTGTAACAAAGATGAAAAAGGGGAAAAAACCACAGTAGAAAAAGAAATAGTTCATTTTTTCTGTGGTTTTTTCCTTTTTATGAATGTAAATATATAAATAATTTTGATTATATATATATTTATAATATATGATTGTGGGGGTGCATATTCAAAAACCCTTTTTTATATATAGCTTGTTCCGGAAATAGACCCTCTTCATTCCCGTGTGAGAGCAATGGGATTATGATTTTCTTCCCAGCCTCCACCTGGCATTGTAATATATTCTGTTTCCGGTGCAAATGAGAAGACCAGGACCATTTGTAATTTTGCCATCTAATATGCCAAATACTCTGCTTTTTTTAAATATGAAAGACTTGGCCAAATTCGTTCCTAATGGCATATCGAAGAGCATATATTCCTGAGGAATCTGTCTTTCCTAACTGCCAGAAAATATTAGAATAGATTTGAATGTTTTTGAATTTCGATTGTATGGTGATCTGTCATCGAAGGGGAAATGAATCTTTAGAGTTATTTCTGTAATCTGCAATAATTAAAACATTCTTTATATTGAAACATTCCTTATGGAGAACAAAGATTTCACTCACTTCACTCTTCGTTAATCTGTAAGTGAAAGAAGAAGAAAGAAAATAGGCTGTGCGAGTTTCAAACCCAATTTCACTTCATCGGATGCTTTTCTATGAAGTCAATTTTGCACCTTGCTATTCACATCTCCATAAAATATGCAAATATTCGACATGCATTTCCGCCTTATAAGTTGAGTATTATTAGGGAAAAGAAAAGTTTTATCGTCCTTATGGTGTATGTTTTCAAATAGTACCGCAACATAATCACGAAGTGAGTAACGAAGTCGCTCCAGGTCTCAACGGCTGTTATCCCAATTCGGACAGCTGCAGTACAGTGCAGTTGTTGCCCCTATTGTGTGTGGTGTGTGTGTGTGTGTGTGTGTGTGTGTGTGTGTGTGTGTGTGTGTGTGTGTGTGTGTGTGTGTGTGTGTGTGTGTGTGTGTGTGAGTGTGTGTGTGTGTGTGTGTACTGGACGGCTTTAATAGCCTTGGTTTGTTGATATATACACTATATATATACATATATACATTTATATATATATACATATATATATACATATATATATAAATATGAATATATATACTGAATTAAATATATACATATATGCATATATATACACATACATATATACGTATACACACAACACACAAAACATATATATATATATATATATATATATATATATATATATATATATATATATATATCTTCTTTCTTTTAACGGTAGGTTCATATCTGAGCCGCCGTGGTCACTACATGATACTTAATTGTAGTTTTCATGTTGTGATGCTCTTGGAGTGAGTACGTGGTAGGGTCCCCAGTTCCTTTCCACGGAGAGTGCCGGTGGTACCTTTAGGTAATCTTTCTCTCTATTTTATCCGGGCTTGGGACCAGCACTGACTTGGGCTGGCTTGGCCACCCAGTGGCTAGGTAGGCAATCGAGGTGAAGTTCCTTGCCCAAGGGAACAACGCGCCGGCCGGTGACTCGAACCTCGAACTCAGATTGCCGTCGTGACAGTCTGGAGTCGACGCTCTAACCATTCGGCCACGCGGGCCCCTTATCTAATATATATATATATAATATATATATATAATATACTTATATATATATATACGTACATATAGATATATACATGTATATATATATATATATATATATATATATTATTTTTTTTTTTTTTTTTTTTTTTTTTTAACGGATGGGCCATCCATTGGAAAATTTTTATATTTTAATATTCAAAATTAGAATATATATAAATTATATAATTATATAATATAATATAGAGATAATTTAATGGAATATATAGTTTTATATTTATTTATATTATTATATTAATTTATATATATACATATTATATATATTTATAAAAATAGTTTAAATTTAAAATTATAAAATTTTATTAATTTTAAACAATTTAAATATATATATATATATATAATAATAAAATATATCTATATATTTGGGGGGAAAAACCTACGATTTTTTTGGGGGGCTAAATTTTAAAAAAGGAATGAGTATTTTTGGCATGGGGGGTTTAGAGGAGCCAATTCAGTTTTTAACGACGGAAACGTGGGCTTTGACGTGGGCGGCATGCGCCTTAAAAGCCCCAAGGTGCCCGTTGCCGGCAAAGGTGCCGGGGCCCGGGGGCCGGGCGGAGGCACCCGAACCTCCGGGTCATTCCGTAAAAGGTCCCCCCGGCACTCTCCGTGGAAAAGGGGGGGACCCATCAGTATACTCCAGGCATCAAAAACATAAAAAACTAAAAAGGGTATCGTGCTGTGACCACGGGGGCTTAAGATAAAACCCCGTAAAAAAAAAAAAAGAAAAAAAAAAAAAACAAAAAAAAAAAACGGGCGGAAGGGCAAGGCAAACCCCCCGCTCTAATCCAAAAAAAAACATGGAAGCCCATGATCGTAAAGGCCGCGGGGCCAAAGTTAGGCGCGAACTCAAGACGTCACGACGGTAGTTTGAGTTCGAGGGTTTAGCACCGGCCCGGGGCCCGGGGGTTTTTCCCTTTGGGGAAAGGAAACCCCACCTGATTTCCCACCAAGCCAGGGTGGCCCAAGCCCGCCCCCGCATGCTGGGTCCCCAAACCCCGGGTAAATAAGAGAATGTTACCTAAAAGGTACCACCGGGACTCTCCCTGGAAAGGAATGGGGGAACCTACCCCGTACTCACTCCAAGAGATCACAAATGAAAACTCAATTAATTCTGCGTGCCCCGACGGCTCAACAGAACCTACCGTTAAAGGGAAGATATACTATATATTATTTATAAAATTTTAAATTTTAATACATAATTTTAATATTAATAAATAATTTAAAAATATATTTTATATATATAATATATAATATATAAAGATATAAAATAATTATTATTTATATATATCAAAAATGGATTATAAACAAATAGGATATTTTATATATATAAAATATATATATTATATTAAATTATATAAATATATAATTATACAACTATATAATAAAAAATTGGATATATGTAAAATAAATTATAAAATCTAATATATAAAATATATATAAGATTAATATATTTATTAATAACAAATAGGAATATAAATTTTAAAATTATATATAAGAATTAATTATAATATATAATATATATAATATACAAAAATGGAATTAATATATTATATATATATATAAATAAATTTAATAAATATTAATAAATATGTGTGTGTGTGTGTGTTGTGTGTGTATACAATATGGTATATATATATATATATATATATAAAAATATAAAAATTTTAATTTTAATATTTTTAACAAATATGATATTTAAAAATATATTTATAAATCAACAAAAATGTTATAAAAATAGTATATTATTATATATATAAAAAATATAATATATAATTATATACACACATATATCTTTTTTGTGTGTTGTGTGTGTGTGTTTGTTGTGTGTTTGTGTGTATACTATTAAAAACATTTATGGTATATTTTAAAATGTATACACATAAAAGAGGTGGTAGGCCAGCTACACCCCCCAACCCCCCACCCTATGGGGGGGTTGATTTCCCCCGAGCAAAGGAAAATGAAAGGTGTGGATTCGATGACGACTCTGATGCGAAAATGAGGGACAAACCCTTGAGAAGGGGGGGAAAGAAAAATGAAAACCACACCGAATACACCAGCAACCTGACCGAAAAAAATAAGGGGGGAAAAGACCCAAAAAGCGTGAACCCGCCCCCTGGGGCAGGTCTTAGACTGGGCCTTTCCCGGGGGAACATTTTACCATAGGGAAAACAGGTGAATGAGGATTAGGGGAAGTTTTTTAAAATTTTCGCCGCAAGGGATTAAACGGCGAACACCTGTTGATGAATATTAAAATATCTAAAACTTTAAAAATCTATCAATAAACACAGGAATGACAGGACGATTGACTTATGTCATTGACACCATACCGTATCAGTTGGTGCAGAAGTCTGATGACAATAATGTGCAATATCAGCATTTACATATTCGAACAGCCTCTGGGTTTTTCTCTCTATACAATGTATACGCAAGGTGTAGAAAGTTTCAGACTGATTCACTGCCCAACTTTCAGAATCACGGCACAATATGCATTTTAATGCTAGACATTATACATTTGGAGATAGTCAATACAATGAAAATGGTGAAGAGTTCCGACATTATGTGAACAATAGATCTATGACAGTATATGATAGAGACAGGCAAACTCACGTGGCGGGGTGCAGGCTAGATTATGTAATAGGAAGGGATCTTGTACATGTAAACGTCAAAAGCATGCTTGCAACAGAGCTAATCAGTGACCAGTTAGCAATAGTAACGAGATACGCTGTTGATAATATTCAGTCTGTAAAAACAAATAGGCTTAACATTTCTTTTTCTCCTTAACTTGGACACCACTTTAAATCACATATTTATGATTGGTACAACGATTACACAGTAACGAGTGTTGATAAATTTTCCATGGACAGGACGAAAGTGGTCACTGATTACTACAACACCTGGGTCTGAAAACCTACAAGAACAACAAATCACAGCGGTGGGTCGGTGACTCTACACTATTAGGGGAATAAAAGCGAGTTCATGAGCTTTTTGATATCTACAAGCAGGATAATACCCGTGACAACCTTATTCAATTTCTTAAGACTAACAAAAACCTACGGGAATTAAAATATCTTTTCAGAAATGAACACTTTCAACAGTTCCTACAAAGCATTAACAATAACACCTATGCCCCCTGGACCCCCGTGTGGCGTTCCATTTACTAAAGCTCTATTGATATAAGTGATCGTAATAAAATACTTTTATACTTTTATACAGTGAGCACGTCGATATTTTTTACATTCCGTCGATTATCCGATTTTTCATTCGCTTGTAAGGTTATGTGTGTGAGGAACACAAAATGAGGACACCCATGAGGCGGGTGACTTCAGGCTTAGGGTCAGTGAAAATGAGGGGCCCCGTTCGTTCCTCGAAAAGGGGGTGAGGGAACCAAGCTGAAGGCTCAGTACCCACTAGACCTCACAAGCCAACTATCCTCGAAGATGCAGGCCTACCAGGAGCGTGACTAAGATAATACATGATAAATAAAATACAAAATCCTAAAAGTACCAGAAGGGCTTAAAAGAACTAACAAAAATACGCCAGAAGGGCTTAAGAAAAACAAAGTATGTCAGAAGGGCTTAAAGACAGTAAAAAGTAAAAAAAAATAAAGAGTAAACCATGAATAAAAGAAACGAAATAAAAGTAAGTAAAATTCAGAATAAGTAAAAAGTAAAAGTCAAAGCACACATGGTTCACAGTGAAACGTAAAGTAAAATAATAAACACGTCTAGCATAGATGCACCTAGGCAAGTAAAAGGGGCAATACAACCTTGTTTCAGCATCCGTCAGGTAAGATCCGGGCAGGTAATCCAGCAGGTAAATCACAGAACAGTCCGAACTTCCACTTCATTTATTAAACCAATATATGGGGGGTTACATTAACTCCCGCGGACGGAAGCGTAGCATAAAAATATTAAAACAATAAATAGGAAATGTTATAATAAAAGAAAATATACCAAAGCTAAAACCAATAACAAAAACAATAAAATGTTAGGAAACATCATTAAGAAAATTATAATTATAATAAAAATACGTAAAACAATCTGCTGCGATTCATTAATAAAAGTCATACAATAAATTACTTTCTCTCGCTGTAAACGAGAGATTAAAATGATGAACAAGTAAAAAGAAATCATTAAAAAATAAAACTGAACTTAAAATACAAGATTTAAAAATGTACAAAATGGTGTAAAATAAACGTAAAATACATGTAAATAAAGCCAGCATAAAACATAGATAAAGATAATGGTAGAAATGAGGCTGGCAGAGGGAAGTGGTCCGGCTGTGCTCGACTCGCCCTGTGGATTACGGTAAGATGGTGGGTAGGATAAGGGTAGGATGGGAGCAGGAGAGGATAGGGTTAATGGTAGAAAGTAGGGCAAACGGGAAAAAAGAATGGAAAAGAGGGAAATCGCCGTAGAAGTAGAAGGAACAGCAAAAAGAGGGTGCGAATAAGAGGGGTACGAGGGGAAATGCGGCAGGATACAGGGCAGGATAGGGATTGGATGGAGGCAGATAGTATAGAGATAGACGTAAAAGGTAGCACAAGCGAGGAAAACGAGTAGAAGAGGGAGAAACTACCGTGGACGTACAGCGAAGGGAAAA
>NC_051411.1:15147847-15150347 GCF_015228065.2 Penaeus monodon
TCTCATGTTTTATTTTTCACCACAAAATCATAGAGATTAGTCAAGGGTTAGGCTTTCGGCGCGAATCCCCATCATAATCCAGATTTACCCAGCTCCCTGCGCCTGCGCATTTTATAATACTGCTTATTACTTTTCATCAAAGATACATGATTGTGGACAAGAAAAGGAAAATATCTGTGTTCGAAAAAAAAAAATAATAGTAAAAAAAATGCCATGTATTCCCGAAACACCCTTAATTCTTATACGTTTTCCTGAAAAAAATGTCGAAATTGATTAATTAAATATATCACTTACATTTTGCAGTGTGTTGTACCGTTTGTCACTTTCTTCGCAAATTCTTTTCTGAGTTTTATTCACACTCTTTCCATTTGAATATCTGGGCTTCTCCACGGCTTACTTCGTTTTCTTTTTTGAGCCAGTGATTACCCGGCATTCATTCGTAAATATCTTGCTACTTGGTGATCTTATGTTGCATTAAACCATGCTTTTGATTATCTGTTATTTCATTTTTGTAAAACTCTCTCAACTTTTTTCTTTTTGGGAAATCACTTTTCATATACGTTTTCTCTAAACCATCTTTTTAATCTAAACCCCGTCCGGGGTTTGGCTAAAACTAGAAGTCTAACTGCCTAGCAATGTGGTTTAATTCTACCTGTCTGTCTGTGTCTTCTCTTTCTCTCTCTCTCCGTCTCTCCTTTCCTCATTTGTCTGTTGTCTTTTTTCGTCTTTTTTTTGTTTGTCTTTTTTTTTTCTTTCTTTGTCTTTGTCTTTGTCTTTGTCTTTGTCTTGTCTTTTTCTTTTCTTTGCCTTTGCCTTTCCTTTCCTTTGCCTTTGTCTCCTTCCCCTTCTCTTCTCTCTCTCTCTCTCTCTCTCTCTCCCCCCCCCTTTCTCTCTCTCTCTCTCTCTCTCTTCCTCTCTCTCTTCTCTCTCTCTCTCTCTCCCCCTCTCTCTCTCTCCCCCTTCTCTCTCTCTCCTCTCTCCCCTCTCCTCTCTTCCTATCTCCTCCTCTTCTCTCTCTTTCTTCTCTTTTCTTATCCAACCTTCTTTTTTCCCGGGGGGAGGCGGATCCCTTTTCCCCTTCTGCTTTTCCCCTTCCTTTTCTTACTTTTTCCCTTTTTTCTATTCCTTTTTCCTTTCCCCCCCAAACAAAAAACTTTTTTTTTTACAATGGGGTTCCCCCGAGAAAGGTTCCCGATGATAACCCCTATCATATCCCTTTAGGCAAAATTCCAATCCGTTCATCCCTTTTCATTTGAACATTTTGTCAGTTCCTTTTTTCCGCTTTTTTCCCCCGGGCGGCCCTTCCCTTTTCGGCCCCTAACAGCTGGGAACAACATTTTCCGTTCATCCCCTTTCTACGAGATCAAGCTGCGGTAATTTTTTGGTCCCCCCCGGGGCCCCGCGTTTCGTCATTAGTCCCCGGGGGACAAGGGGGTTATCGGCCCTTTTTCCCCCTTTTTGTCGAGTTTAAGGGAAATTTCATTTTTCACTGAAATTTGGGACTAGCCTTGACAAAATTATAAAATTTGTCATGCAAAAATGCTCTATTGGAGAAGTGATTAAAGAAACACACCACACAACAACACCAAAACCCCACACACCACACACACAACACACACACACACCACCAACACACACAAATAATTTATAATTATATATTATTATATACTATATATATATATTTTATATATATATTTTTTATATATATAATATATATATTAGCCATGGGGGGGCCAAACCCGCCCAAGTCAATGCTGGTCCCAAACCCGGGTAAAAAAGAGAGAAAATTACCTAAAAAGGGAAAAACCCCGGGACTCTCCTGGAAAGGACTGGGACCCACCCCGTACTCACCCAAGGCATCACAACTGAAAACTACAATTAAGTATCAGCTGTGACCACGGCGGGTAGCAGAAAACCACCGTTAAAAAAAAAAAAAAAAAAAAAAAAAAAAAAAAAAAAAAAAAAAAAAAAAAAAAAAAAAAAAAAAAAAAAAAAAAATATATATATATATATATATATATATAAAATATATATATATAATTTTAATATTGGGGGTGTGTGTTGTGTGTGTGTGGGGGTGTGTAATAAGTGTACATATATATATATATTTATATAATTTAATTTCGTATTTTTCTATAAAAATTATAAAATAAATTTTTAAATTATTATTTTAAACATATTTTCTTCTTTAACGGTAGGTCATGTCTGAGCCGCCTGGTCACAACATGATACAATTTGTAGTTTTTTTTTTTTTTTTTTTTTTTTTTTTTTTTTTTTTTTTTGTGATGCTCTTGGAGTGAGTCCGGGGTGGGTCCCCAGCCCCTTTCCAGGGAGAGTCCGGGGTTTTACCTTTTTGGAAATCTTCCTCTTTTTATCGGGTTTGGGGACCAGCATGATTTGGGGGGCGGCCACCAGTGGCTAGGAGGCAACGAGGTATTTCCTTCCCCCAAAGGAACAACGGCCCCCCGGTGACTCGAACCCTCGAACCAGATTGCCGTCT
>NC_051411.1:15155897-15163397 GCF_015228065.2 Penaeus monodon
CCTTTTTCCCTCCCCCTCCCCTCTCTCTCTCCCCTTTTCCCTATATAATATATATATATATTTTTATATTATTTTTTATATCTTATTTTTATAATCCATGTGGTGAATTATTAGTTTATATTATATATTTATTTTCTATTTTATTTTATATATATATATTTTATATTTTTTTTATTATTTTTTTTAAAAAAATATTTTTTTTATTTTATTTATATTTTATTATATATCTTTTTTATATTATTATATATAGTATATTCTTCTATGCTTTTTTTTATTGTTTTTTTACTTTTTCTTGCGTCCTTGGGGTTTTTTTAACGAAAATAACAATTTACCCTCTAAAACGGGAAGGCAAAAAAAAAACGAGCGAAAAATTAAAGGAAAAGAAGGACGAAAAAGAAGAGAGAAAACGGGCTAAATAACTTTCTCGTGTCGACGGTTTTCCCCTGGGGCAAAAACTTTGCAATTAGAACATTTTTCTTTTCTCTAAGCTACATTCATATGCATAGATTTATTTTTTCCCCGACGCGTTGTATAACATGGGCTCTTAGCAACTTATATATTTGAAAAACTAAATTTTTGCAAAAACTACATTTATTGAATTGAATAAAGGTGTCGAATCCCCCTGGATTCCATTTTAAACCCTTAAATAAAATACAAGAGGTTTCCTAAACTCTTGTCTAAATTTAAAGAAAATCTATTAGTGTTGTGGGTTTTCTACGGTAGAATGTTTTATCGTTATCATGGGCCTTTACTATAGCATATATATATATTATATAATAATATATAATATATTATATTTATATATATTATTTATAAAATTAATATAATAATTATATTTTAATTGTAAAAAAAAGTGAGATAGATAGATAAATAATATATGATGATAAAAAAGATAATAATAGTGATGTGATTGATGATAAAAAATATATAGACGATAGATAGACATATATATAAATATATATATATATATATATATATATTATTTATATATATATGTTAAATTAAATAGATAGTAATGAGATAGATAGAAATAGTATATGAAAATAGAAAAGATAGAAAAGATGTAGATGATAGTAGTAAAAGTAGATAGTAGATAGTAAAAGATAGAAATAATATTTTGTATTTATTATATATATTATATAATTAAAATTATATATATATATAATATATATATAATATTATACAAAATAAAAGCCCCACCACACACCACACCACACAAAATTTTATATTATATAATATAATTTATTATAATATTATTATAATTTTTTTTTATATATGTTTGGGGGGTGTGTGTGGGGGTTGTGTGGTTGTTTTGTGTGGTTGTGTGGTGTGTGTGTGTGGTGTGTGTGTGTGTGTGTATGTGTGTGTGTGTTTGTGTGTGTGTGTGTGTGTTGTGTGTGTGGTTTGTGTGTTGTTTGTGTTTGTTGTGTGTGTGTGTGTGTGTGTGTGTGTGTGTGAATGTTGTGCGTCGATCTACCTGTATATTCGCTCTATCTATCTATACTCTCTCATCTCATTCTCTCTGCTCTCTCTCTCTCTCTCTCTCTCTTCTATCCTATTATCTCTCATCTCCCTCTCTGCTATGCACCTATCTCTCTCTCTCTATATCTCTCTATCCTCTCTCTCTCTATCTCTCTCCTCAGCTATCTCCTATATCTCTCATCTCTGCCTATATCTCCATATATCTATCTCTCTATAATATATATCTATCTACTATATCTATATATCTACATCTCATATATATCTATCATCTCCCTCTTCCCTATGCCTCGTACACCATGCATTACTGTGTATGCATATAGCCCACACACACAGATATATATCTATAAGATATATTACTAATAGATATATATATATCTCTCATATAGATATATATATATATTATCACTATATATCTCTATCTATACTATATACATCATTTAATATGTATATATATATATATGTATATCTATCTATCTCTCTATATCTACTATCTCTCTCCTATCTCTCTCTCTCTCTCTCTATTGTCTATCTCTCCCTAGTATCTATAATTCTATATCTACTCGCTTGTCTATCTATACTATCTCTCTCTCTATCTTATCCCTATCTTCTCTCTCTCTCTCTCTCTCTCTCTCTCTCTCTCTATCTCTCGTGCCGCCTCACATATCTTCCATCCTCCCTTTCCCTTATCCTTATTTTTTTTTTCACACCGAGTGGTTCCTGTTTGCGACGGGCAGGGGCCGTAGGTCACAGCATGATACTTCAATTAATTGTAGTTTTCATGTTGTGATGCTCTTCGAGTTATTACGTGGTACAGGGTCCCCAGTTCCTTTTCCCCGGCGAGTGCCGGTGTTACCTTTTAGGTAATCATATCCTCTCTATTTTATCCGGCTTGGGACCAGCACTGACTTGGGCTGGTTTGCCCACCGGTGGCTAGTATGCAATCGAGTGAAAATCCTTGCCGGCAAGGGACAACGCGGCGGTCGGTGACTCGAACCTCGAACTCTATTACCTCGTGCATTCTTGAGTCCGATGCTCTAACCACTCGGCCACACCGCGGCCTTATATATACTTATAGTTCATATATATTTGTACTTATAGCCAATATATAATATATATACTACCATTATACTTATATATAGCTATATACTATATTATATATATATATATATATAGTCTATATATATATGTGTGTGTGTGGTGTGTGTGTGTGTGTTTGGTGTGTTTGTGTGTGTGTGTGTGTATCTATAATGCAATATATACACATGCTTCGGGGTACACATGCATATATTGTGTATGTATATGTGTGTACACACACACACACACACACACACACACACACACACACAAACACACACACACACACACACTCCACACACACGCACACAACCACACATACAGATTATATATATAATATAATATATTATATTATCTAATATATATATTATATATAATATAATATCTATATATATATATATTACACTTCTAGCGACATATATATGTGTAAACACACACACACACACACAACACACACACCCCACACACAACCACACACACATATATATAATATATATCTATCTCTCGTCTATATATATATATATATATATATATATATATATATATATATATATATTATTGGTATTATATATATATATATATACATATACAATAGATATATATTATTATATATATATATATATATACTAGATATATTATATATATATATATATATAATATATATATATATTATATACATATACACACACACACACACACACGTACCCCCACACACCACACCATATATATATCTTATTATATATATCTCTCTAATATCTATATATTCTACTATCTCTACCCTACTTCTATCTCTCTCTATCTATATATACCCACACACACACAACACTAAAAAAAAAAATGATAAATACATATATGTGGTATAAACCAATGTAAAAAAAAATAATATAAAAAATCCATGACTGCCGGCAGGAAGACACCGGCGCTTGATTAAGATATTCCTTCATTCCTTGCAGAGAGGCGTGGGGCTCAGCGGAGGGAGGCGATATGCGCGGCTGATCAATCTATCTGATAGTTTTGTTCCACTGAGGGCAAGAGGGCGTCGTTATTGTATCCCCTGGATCCAGCGTCATTAATTTTGATGCGGAAAGCTTTGTGAGACTGGCCGCCTGTACTGCTTCGAGATAGAGTAAGGCTGTGTGGATCAGGTTGCGACGGAGTGTTCACCTAGCAAAAGATCAGCCTGCATTGTAGGATAGAGGTGCGACTGAGAGAGTAATCTGCGCAGTGTGGGCAAGCTGAGGCGGGCATGTTGAGGAGTCTTAGGAGAGGATCGTGTAGAAGGGTAAGGCCGCGCCCCCTGGTTAACGCACGTCGAGAACATAATGAGGGTAGCCAGTTTTGAGAACAACGACCGCAAGAAGGTCGATCTCTCCTTCCAGGTACTTAGGGCCACGATGCGGAGAAACCGCGAGGTGGCAACACTTCTCCTTTACATGAAGAAGATGGTACGAGAAGGCGGCATGTGCATAGCCACTATGGCATAGGCTTCTTGTATATGGAGAAGGAAAGTGGTCAGCGGAACGATGAACTAGGGTGTCCCAGAAATGGAGCTTGTTTGTTTAACCTCCCATTCCATCTTGAAACCGGAAATGGAAAGAGAGAGAGAGAGAGAGAGAGAGAGGGAGATGGAGGGGAGGAGATAGAGAGAGAAGGAGGGAGAGAGAGAGAGAAGAAGAGGAGAGAGAGAGAGGAGAGAAGAAGAGAGAAGAGAGAGAGAGAGAGAGAGATAGAGAGAGAGAAGTGGTTCAGGCTGCCCCCTCGAAATCGAGGACAGGAGAGCAAGACGGTCCGTTGATATCCTCAGTCCAAAACCCGGAGACGAAGTGAGATGGAAGGAGAGCTCAGACTTCCCATTGCTCTACTGAATATATATATATATTAATATATATATATATATATATATATTATATATATATATATAATTAATATAGAATATATATATATTATGTATATATATATTATATATATATAATATATATATATATATATATATATATATAATATAGATATATATATATATATATATATATATATATAATGAAATGATAACAGTTGAATAATACCAACAACGAGGATGATTATTAAAAAAGGTAATAATAATATCAATTATAATAATAGTAATAAAAATATTAATGATAATAATAATAATAATAATAATAATAATAATAATAATAATAAATACCTAGAATGATCATAATATTTAATACAATATAATAGCAATAATAACAACAACAATAATAATAATTATAATAATGATAACAATATTAACGTTGATAATGACAATAATAATAATGATAATAATGATGACAATAATAGTAATGATAATATCAATAATAACAGTAATAATGATAATAACAAAATGATGGTGATGGTTCTGGTGATGATGATGATAATGACAATTATGATAAAAATAATGATAATATTAATACTAATTCTCATGTTCATATTAATACTAGCACCAATACTAATACTAATACTAATACTATTAATAATAACGATAATGATAATGATGTGCTTCACGTGCATGGTGATGTGAAGCGATGGTGTGGTAGGCTAGATAGTGTTAAGTGCTTGCATGCCTTCTCTGCTTTGCAGACTAGCTCCAACCCCTGGATAGCTCAGTGCGAAAAGGGGAGCGCTTTTGCATCAGTCCTCCCTGCCAGGTTCACAACAAACACAGCCTCTCCCTCATCAAGACTTCTGCAGTGCCTCCTCGTGGACACCCATGGGTAACTGTGCACCTTGCGGTCCCAGGCTAAATCTGTGGGGGATTCTCGGAGCAGCAGAAGGCCCAGAATGTACGGAGCCCCGGGGGAGGTGGGCCTTGCCTCCTCTCTTCCCCCCGAGAAAGACGGTCACTTATAATCGACTGGCTGGCAAAACCCAGCAAGTAAGGCAGGCTTTGGGTTCCCGCTGGGAGAGCAAATAATGTCGGGGTTGCAGCAAGGATTGGAACGAAGTTTACGTCGTCCTGCCTGCGCCCCGGCAGACACCAACCCCCATGAAGGCTTGTGGGGCAATCCTCGTAACCCCAGGGTGGATAGAGGAGGCGGTCCCACAGCCTGCCGACCCCCTTTAATTTTGGGGGCTGTGTCGGTGGGCCAGCAGAGGTGGCGTGCAAACTACCGAGTGACCCCCGAGGCTTAATTTCAGGCGTGATTTTCCAGTAGCGCTTGGAACAAAACCAGTCCTTGCGTCAGGATGAGCGTTTACCTCTGCTATTCGGGAATTGAAACAACTGGGAGTTTGAGGTGGTGGCTGCTGCCCTCTCAGAGGTGAGAAGACCTGGTAGTGGCAGACATCAGTGGTGGGTGGTTACAACCAACCTACTACTGGTCGGGCCACCAGCGATGGTACCCACACACCTCTTTGGGTAGCCATATAGCCATGCTCCACCAACGACTTCAGAATAGCCCTCCGGAGTTGAAGTGACAAAAAAAACACCGTTGATGAGCGTAAATAAGCACTGAGACTAGAAGCAATTTGCTTTTGGCTTCCATGTCTCTTATTGTTTGCTGTATACGCCTCCTACCAATGTATATAAAACTGATATTGAAAGTAAGGACGCTCTATGCCAAACTCACAAATCTGTGGCGGACGATTGCCCACATGCGAGATATTCCATTGTTTCTGGGTTACTTCAATGCGGTATCCGGCTGTGACAAGCTAGCTACGAGATGTCAGAAGCGCCCCCATGGTGGCTTAGGGAGCTGATCCCCAGCAGCAAGAATAGCCTTCCTTCCTCCGGACTTTGCTCAGGTCCCGAAAATGAGGATCTCTGGCTTCCTGTACCAATTGCGCCAAAACCCACATCACCACTGGACTTAGTAGCAGCGATAACGGGCACCGTGGCCGAGGAGATTGACCAGTTCTTGTTAGCCACATTACCAAATGGAGGATCCTCCAAACTGCAAGGGTTTACCGGAGTGCTGATTTCTGTGGCAACCGACCGTAGGCTGGTTGTGGCTGCCTCTGCGGGTCCACTTCCAACACTCCCCGTCCCTCCAGTGGCCACCCCCAGGTGTTTCAATTTTCATCTGGCCAGAGTGATGAGGACGAGTGTGCCTGTGGGTTTCACCATGACAGTCTCTGACGCGATTCACTAACTCAACAACCTAGACCAGAAACCATTGGCTCTGTGTGAGCTCTTCAAGCGGCGTAACACTTGAACATCTCCATTGAGTCCATTGGCTGTACGCCCGAGTGGAAGGCAGAATTCCATCCTCCCTGAGACTATTAGAGGCCACTGAAGCGTGATTTGTAATGCTCTCCGGGGCTGAAAATGGGAATCAGGTCTTTTTGCGTTGTTCCATGGTGCGTAGGGCTTCGTACACAACTCTGAGAAGGGACAGAGGAAACAGTTCATCCAGGAATCTGCTGAGGATTTGAGGCCTTTTCTTGGTAATGACCTTCACCCTGCCATACCAAGTTGAGAAACTGAACTCTAAAGCCTTCCTCTCACAGATGACTGCAGTGCAGTCCGATCAGTGATGGACGGATCATCTCAGGTTCATGTTGGGGTTCGGTGAACGTTGGGCTGAGTATTATGAAGCAAGTTGTACCCAGGTAGAACCACCCCCACATTTAGGCTTGGATGCAAGCAATATCTCAGTGCCTGTGCCAGGACCCCCCCCCACCCCCTCAGGCGAGGAACCCCTACCCCTAACAGAGGTTAGGATTCGATTTTTTCCAAGCTGAACGATTAGGGGAAAGCTGCAGGCATAGGTGATTATCCCTGTTGAACTGCGAAAGGCTGGGGTTGGCACCTATGGTTCGGGGCCTGCATCAGTCCTACTTTGCCATCTGGCAGTCTGGTACCATTTCCCCCTGGGACCATGCTGCGGGGCGTGGTCATCATCCCTCTTTGGAAGGGGAAAGGGGAGCGTTTGGGGAATGTAGCAATTTACACTGCTCCATGTGGCATTACACTGCTCATCATACCAG
>NC_051411.1:15167409-15172409 GCF_015228065.2 Penaeus monodon
TTATTTTTTTTATTATTATTTTATTTGTTATTATTTTTATTAATTACTTTTATTAGCCTCGTTTTTTTATCTTTTTTTTACTATCATTATCCTCAGTTTTAATATTATGATTATTAATTATCATTATCGTTATCATTTCTTATCATTATTTTTATTTTATTATTTATTTACTTTTTACTTTTTTATTTTTTATCTGTTTATCTATTTTTTTTTATCTATTTAATTATTATTTTTATCTTTAAATGTTTTATCATTGATAACTTTATATTAATCTCTCATCATTAGAAACATCATCAGTACTATTGTTTTATTCATTATTATATTATCTTAGAAATTTTTTCATTATTAACATTTCGCCCATTCCCATTACCATTACATTTTTGTTATCTTTGATGATGTTTAATGATGTGGTGATGTGGTGTGGTGATGGTGATGGTGACGGTGATTGTGATTGTGTTTGTGATTGTGATTGTGATTGTGATTGTGATTGGGGTTTGTTTGGATTGTGTTGGGGGGGGTTTTTTTGGGGGGATTATGTTTTATATTTGATTATGATTATTGATTATGATTATGATTATGGTGATGGTATGGTGTGGTGATGGTGGGTGAGGGTGAAGGTGATGATATGATGATGATTATAAAAATTTTTTTTGATCTTTATTATCTCTATTTCCATCTTGTGATTGTCTTTGTCATTGTTACCATAAAAAATAGTAGTAGTAATAACGATAAATATTCTTTAGTTTTTTTTCATTGCGAAAAGGTGTGTCTGTTTCTTATACTACTCAATTATCTTTTTTTATTATTATATTTTTTATTATTATTTTTTTTTTTTTTTGTTAATGTTATTACATTCAAAACATTATTTTGAAAAATCAACATTTCATTTCATCACCCTCTCATAAAGGGGCTAACGCCGGGGGGGCGCATGGCCGAATCCACCCTTCCTTCCAGCCACGAGGTCCCTCGGGTGAGTATCCAGCAGGCACACGGCCCATCTCTAATTCCTCACGCAAGTCTCATCGAGCTCCCCCAAGCCATGATCTCCTAGCGTCCCCAGGTCTCCTCCCCCGGGTTGTCTCGCAGAAACAACCTGGTGGCAGGGTCTCCACAGGGAGACGACTAGGGGGCCATATACCCGGGTTTGGCGACCGGGTTATGCAAGTAACAGATCCCATGCCATCTCACGATGTAACCGCCGGCTGGCCGCGGTCCTGAAAACTGTACCCCATACCCGCAAAAATTTGTTACAAAAGGCATCAAGGCAGACTCCAAACCCATACTCCGTTTTTCGCTTCCATAGGAAAAAAGGCGTATCAGGCCTCAAAAGACCACAGTTTGGCCCCTTCTGCATAGGTACCGACATCTCCAATGCTCTTTTTGATCGAGTACATGGCTCCTGTTGCCAACCAATCCGTCTACTGACTTCCGGGTCTCAACCCGTTATGGACTACTCCAAAGTATGTAAAATTTTCTGAAATTTAAACTCCTCCCGAAGCAAACGACTAAACGGGTTCCCCTAACGGCCCCCCCAAGTCCTGAATCTTGGTCCTGGTCCAAGAGATCCTAGGCTAGGGCTTCGCTCATTGCTAAATGCATAAGAGCCGCCACAAGTGACTCCAGGGACTCAGATGGATGGCAACATCGTCGGCAAACCCAAAGGTCTAAACCCTTTAATTTCCCCTAGTGTTTGCTCCCCTGATTTGGCGGGTCTCTGCCCTTATCCAGTCCATAAGGTTTTAAAAAAGTTTTGGGTGAAGGACGCAGCCTTGCCCCCACAAAATTAAACGGGGAAGAATTCGACATCCCCCCCCACTTTAAACATTTTTCAGTCCCAATAAGGCTTGATATCGGGCCAATAATCTGTGTGGGAAATTTCCCCCTGACCCTCAGGATTCCGTCAAATCCCTTCTTGAGGTCGATGTAGGTTGCAAGCAACCCCGCAAACTCAGACGGCGTTCCAAAATTACTTAAACCTAGTAAAAACGGTCTATCGGGGATTTTGCCAGGGAAAATCCGACTGCTCGGGTCTGTGAGGCCTCAGTGGGTGGTTGCGACCCGTTCGAAGAATGTACGAGAACCTTGCCTGGTATCTGAGCAGTGTAATCCCCACGGTATTTTCTACGTCCCAACGCTCCCCTTTCCCCTTCCAAAAGAGGGATGACCACCCCCCTCAGCAGGTCAGGGGGAAGGTACCAACTCCCAATGGCACAGGATGTAGCGGCCCCAACCATGGTTCCCCCCCAGCCTTTAGCATTCAGCAGGGATATCCATTGCCTAGTTTCCCACTCTTCAGCTTGGAAATCGCCATCATAACCTCTGTTAGGGTAGGAGTTCCCGCTGAGGGGTGGGTCTGGCACGGACTGAATTCGCTTGACCAAGCTAAGTTGGAGGGTTACCGGGTACAACTTTCAAATACCAGCCCAACGTTCACGAACCCCAACATGACCTAATGACCCCGTCCATCCACTGATCGGACTGCAGTCTCTGTGGGGAAAGGGCTTAGAGTTCATTTTTCCCCCTTGGTGGGGCGGGGTGAAGTCATTTACCAAGAAATGGCCTTCGACTCCTCAGCAAATTCTTGATGAACTTTTCCCCTTGTCCCTTCTCAGCAGTGTCCACCCTACGCCCCTGGAACGACGCAAACCTGATTCCCATTCAGCCGAGCATAAAAACCCTTCATGCCTCTAATGTCTCCAGGGAGATGGAATTCTGCCTTCCCCCGGGCGAAACCCAAGGGACTATGGAGTGCTTCGAGTGTTACGGCTTAAAGAGCCCCCACAAGCAACTGGTTCTTTTGGGTTTTTGGGTTCTGTAACGGTCAGAGACTTCAGGGTGAACCCACGGGCACATCGTCCCCCCCCCATCTTCCAATGAAACACCTTGGGGTGGCCCTGGAGGGGGGGGATTTTTTTAAAAGGGGACCCCAGAGCGCCACAACCACCTAGGTGGGTCCCAGATCAGCCCCCGGGTAAACCCGCAGTTCTGGGGTCCCCCATCGCGGGCTAAAAAGAATGTGGTCAATCTCCTCGGCCCTTGCCCGTATTGCTTTCAAAGTCCGTTGCGGGGGGGGGCGCTGGTCCCAGAGCCAGAGATCCTCTTTTTTGGGGACCTAGAAAACCCCGGGAGAAGGGCTTTCTTGCTGCGGGGATCAGCTCCCAGCCTGGGGCTGACAGACATCTCGTAGCTAGCTCGTCACAGCCGGGATACCGCTTTAAGTCACCCGAACATGCAAAATATCTCGCCGGGGGCAATCTCGCCCAGATGTGGTTTGGCATAGAAGGTAACCCGGGACTCCCCCGTGGAAAGGAAACGGGGGACCACCACTACTCACTCCAAGGCATCACAACAAAAACTAAAATTTAAAGTTATGCTTGACCACGGCGGCTCAGGCATAAACCCTACCGTTAAAAAATAATAAAAAAAATAAAATAAATAAATAATGAAAAATAAATAAATAAAAAAATAAAAAAATGAAAAATAAATAATTTAAAATAAAAAATAAAAACAAAATTATATATATATACTATATTTATTATGTATGTATGTATATAAATTATTATATATATATAATTATTAATTATTTTTATTTATTTATTAAGTTTTTATTTTCTATTTATTTTTTTTATTTATTTATTTATTTATTCTTTATTTTTTATTTTATTTTTTTATTATTTTTTTAACGGTGGGTTTCATGCCTGAGCCCGGGGGTCCAGCATGATCCTTAATTGTAGTTTTCGTTGTGAGCTCTTGGAGTGAGTAGTGGATTCCCCAGTTCCTTTCCACGGAGGTGCCGGTTTTTTACCTCTCTATGCCAAACCACATCTGTGGAGACGATTCCCCCGCAGATTTTGCTTGTTCGGGTGCTTCAATGCGGTTCCGGCTTGACCGAGCTAGTACGAATGTCTGTCAGCCCCCCTGGCTTTGGGACTGACCCCCACAAGAATAGCCCCTTCTCCGGGCTTTGCTAGGTCCCAGAAAAGAGGGTCTCTGGCTCCTGGTACCAGCGCTCCAACCCGCTCACTGGACTTGTACAGCAAAACGGGCACATGGCCGAGGAGTTTCCACTTCTTGTTACACCGATGGAATCCTCCAGAAATGCAGGGGTTTTCCGAGTGCGAGTTCTGTGGCCCGACATAGGCTGTTGTGGCTGCTCTCGGTCCACTTAAAAAATCCCCGTCCCTCCATGGCACCCCAAGGTTTCATCTGGCAGGTGAGGGAGGGCGATGTGCCTGTGGGGGTTTACCTGACAGTCTCTACCGATTCCAAACTCAAAAAACCTAACGAAACCCTTGCTCTGTGGGGCTCTTTAAACGCGTAAAACTGAAGCAGCTCCATTGAGTCCATTGGCTTACCCCGGGGGAAGGCAGAATTCCATCTCCCTGGAGACATTAGAGGGCCCCTGAAGCGTGTTGTTATCTCGGGGTGAAAGGGAAACAGGGTTTTCGTCGTTTCCCTGGTGCGTAGGGGTCGGGCATGCTGAGAAAGGGGCAAGGAAATTCATCAGAATCTTGCTGAGGAGTCGAGGGATTTCTTGGTAAATGACCTTCACCCTGCCTACCAAAATTGAAAAACTGAACTCTAAGCCTTCCCACGAACTGCAGTCCCATCAGTGGATGACGGATCATCTGGTCATGTTGGGGGTTTGTGAACGTTGGGCTGAGTATTTTTTAAAAGTTGTACCCGGGAGACCCTCCAAAAGTTGGTTGGATCAAACGATACTCTGCCCGTGCCAGACCCACCCTCACGAGAAACCCCCTCCCTAACAGAGGTTTGATGGGGATTTCCAACTAAAATGGGAAAACTGCAGGGATATGTTTTATCCCTGCTGAACTGCTAAGGCTGGGGGTGAACCATTTTTCGGGGCCCGCAACAGTCCGACTGCCATCTGGCAGTCGGTCCATTCCCCCCCGACCTGCGAGGGGCGTGGGGATCCCCTTTGGAAGGGAAAGGGAGCGTTGGGACTGTAGGGAACTACCGTGGCATTACACTGCTCGATA
>NC_051411.1:15191160-15192383 GCF_015228065.2 Penaeus monodon
GATTAAAGGAATTCCTTCAGTCTGCAGGCGTGGGATCGCGGAAGGAAAGGGGATATGCCGCTGATCAATCTATCTGTGTTTGTGTTCCACTGAGGGCAAAAAAGGGCGTTGTTGTTTTATCCCCTGGATAAGCGTCATTATGTTGAGGCAGAAGCTTTGTGAGACTGGCGCCTGTAATGCTTCGAGATAGAGGAAGGGCTAGTGTGGATCAGGTTGCGACAGAGTGTTCACCTGGCAAAAGATTAGCCTGCAGTTGTTAGGGATAGAGTGCGACGGAGAGAGTAGATCTGCTCAGTGTAGGGCAAGCTGAGGGCGGGCAGGTGAGGAGTCTTAAGGAGAGGAGTCGTGGTAGAAAGTACGCCGCGCCCTGGTTAACGCAACGTCGAGAACATAACGAGGTAGCCCAGTTTTGGAGAACAACGACGCAGAAGGTCGATCTCTCCTTCCAGGTACTGTAGGCCACGGATGCGGAGGAACCGCGAGGTGGCAACACTTCTCTTTACATGAAAAGATGGTACGAGAAGGCGTGCATACCACTGTGCATAGGCTTCTTGTATATGGAGAAGGAGAAGTGGTCAGCGGAACGATGAACTAGGGTGTCCCAAGAAATGGAGCTTGTTTGTTAACCTCCCATTCCATCTTGAAACGGATGGAGAGAGAGAGAGAGAGAGAGAGAGAGAGAGAGAGAGAGAGAGAAAAGAGAGAGAGAGAGAGGGAGAAGAGAGAGAGAGAGAGAGAGAGAGAGAGAGAGAGAGAGAGAGAGAGAGAGAGAGAGAGAGAGAGAGAGAGAGAGAGTTCAGCTGCCTCCGAAATCCGGACAGAGAGCAAAGACGTCGTCGATATACCTCAGTCAAACAGGAGGACGAAGTGAGATGGAAGGGAGAAGCTCAGACTTCCATTGCTCCTCGCAAGAGCTCTACTAATATATATATATATATATATATATATATATATATATATATATATATAGATATATAGAGATATATATATATATATATATATATATATATATATATATATATATATATAATAATAGATATATATATACTTGATATAATAGTATATATATATATATAAATATAATATATATTATATAATTATATATAAATATATATGATATATATATAATATATATATAATAATAATAATATATGTATATTATATATATATAATAATATATAAATTAATAATAAAAAATAAAATAATAATAAATTATAAATGAT
>NC_051411.1:15209983-15212483 GCF_015228065.2 Penaeus monodon
GTCCCCAGTTCCTTTCCACGGAGAGTGCCGGTGTTACCCTTTAGGTAATCATTCTCTCTATTTATCCGGGCTTGGGACCAGCACTGACTTGGGCTGGCTTGGCCACCCAGTGGCTAGGTAGGCATTCGAGGTGAAGTTCCTTGCCCAATGGAACAACGCGCCGGCCGGTGACTCGAACCCTTCAACTCAGATTGCCGTCGTGACAGTCCGACGCTCTAACCATTCGGCCACCGCGGCCTTGACGATCATGGGCTTCCATGATTTTTCTTGGCAATTTAGAGCGGTGATTTGCCATTGCCTTCCGCCCGGTGTTTTTATCGAGTCACCATCTCTATTTACCCGGTACTGACTTGGGCTGGCTTGGCCACCCAGTGGCTAGGTAGGCAATCGAGGTGAAGTTCCTTGCCCAAGGGAACAACGCGCCGGCCGGTGACTCGAACCCTCGAACTCAGATTGCCGTCGTGACAGTCTTGAGTCCGACGCTCTAACCATTCGGCCACCGCGGCCCCCACTACTGCTACTACTACTACTACTACTACTACTATATAATATAATTAATAAAATAACTATACTATACTAATAATAATAATAATAATGATTATAATGATAATCATGATGATAATAATGATAATAATAGTAAGTAATAATAATAATAATAATAATAATAATAATAATAATAATAATAACAATAATAATAATAATTATAATTATAATAACAATAAAAAACAAACATATATATAATGTGTGTGTGTGAGTGTGTCTGTGTGTGTTTGTGTGTGTGTGTGTGTGTGTGTGTGTGTGTGTGTGTGTGTGTGTGTGTGTGTGTGTGTGTGTGTGTGTGTGTGTTGCGTGTGTGTGTGATACACGTACGGTGAATGTTATATGTAATGTACAAACCAAAGGTTAGTACATATACCATACGATATACAGAGACAAACACAGGCAGACAGACAGACTGACAGACTGACAGACTGACAGGCAGGCAGAGAAAGAGACAGATATTGAGAAACAGCGAGGGAGTGAGAGAAGGAGAGACAGATAGAGAAATATATTCATCTAGAAATAGCTAACCACACATACATATAATTCTGAAAATATATAATCACGTTTTATAGACAAGATATCTTGCCTCACACTGCAGGAGGAAGTTATGTGTTTTTTACGACGTTAGGAAATAGATGTGTTTCATCCCAAGGCTCCAGAGCAGCCATAAAACGTCACGTGACTTAATCCACTGACACTGAACTGTTAAGACCTCTTTCGAATTATCACTTGATATTTGGTGTGATGTATGTTTTCGTAGTAGTTTTTATCTACACGTTTTAGTATCTCGGTAATATATTATCTTATAGAATTTCTACATATTTCGTGCATGCGTGTCCTTCATCATTCTCTAATACACTGAAGATAACACACTGGCAGAAATAACTGAATAGTTGACTTATTAAGTGCTTCAGGCCTCTTTATCGTGTTTGCATTTATCTGAGATCGATTATGCACAGATTCAGACTGCAGAACAGCAACATTATGTCTCTCTCTCTCTTTCTTTCTCTCTCTCTCTCTCTCTCTCTCTCTCTCTCTCTCTCTCTCTCTCTCTCTCTCTCTCTCTCTCTCTCTCTCTCTCTCTCTCTCTCTCTCTCTCTCTCTCTCTTCTCTCTCTCTCTCTATATATATATATATATATAATATATATATATATATATATATATATATACATATACATATATATATGTAATAATTATAACGGCAATAATAATAATGATAATAATTAACTGTTTACTGAGAGAGCATGCAGCCAGAGGCTGAAAATATACACAAGACGAATGACAGTACAGTAGTTAAGGCAAATATTGCCAAGACAGTTTAAGCAATAAAAAAGATTTAAATATAACGTAAACATATAACGATTTGAGATGCTGCTGATAAATATTGGAGATCGGGAGGAGTTGCAGTCGCTCTAATGCTCTCCGTTGGTTGAGGATTAGGTTTCATGCAGGAGATGCAAAGATGCAGGAGTTTAGCAAAGATGAAGCTCCTAGATGTTGCAGGGTTCGGATGGGATGTACTGAGACCGCAATGGCGCAGCATATACAGCCTGTAGGATGTAGATTTTATGACAGAGACCGCATGTTTGCATCAGTTCATCTTGCCGTCTATTAGAACACCCTGTAATTTGGTGGAGCAAACTTCCAGTGTGTGATTGTCGAGAGTGAGGGTGTGGGGAGCGGGGGTGTCTCGGCTAGATCAAACTGTATCACGACAGTTTTGTTGTATGCTCATGATTACATGGTTGTATTTCTACCCAGTTGATGAAATTGGTGAGGGTGATTCGTGTTGGTTATTGAAATCTGGTTGTTGGTTCCACAAACTTCTATTGTTGTGAAGTATGAAGTGATCATCCTAGCTGATTTCACGTCAATCACTCCAGGAGGTATTACAGTATATCAAAATATCTCCTCTCACCTCCAGCTCACCCACATGGTAAAGCAAAGTATACGTG
>NC_051411.1:15239983-15245735 GCF_015228065.2 Penaeus monodon
GATGATAATACATAAGTATATTGGGGTGGACATATATGCATAGATCACAACACACCCACAACACACACCAAATAAGTAATATATAAAGATAAAAAAATATATAAATAATTATATATAAATTTTAATATAAATATATATTACAATATATGATAAATTATATATATAAATATATATATATATATATATATATATATATATAATATATGTTACGCGGCGCCTCGCTCTCGCCCCAAACAAAGGGAGGTAGGCAGCGGCGTGTATTCACAGGGTCGGAAACTGAACAGCCCCAAAAGGCACCGAGCACACAGCGTCCAGAAACACAAGAGGGGAAAAGCCAAGTGGGGAGGGAGGGCACGAAAAAAACACACGATGACTGTCTTCCTTTTTTTCCACAAGTTATTTACCGTACACTTTTCTATAGGACAATACAGGGGGACACCAAACTGTACACGCACGATACAGCTTATAACAGGGCAACACCAGGGTTATCTCAGGACAAGGGCACACCGAGGCTTTACAGGAGCAGCCCCCCCCCGTCTCCCGGGTTTTGCCCCCGCTCCTCCCAAAGCCAGCGCGTCGTGTTTCCAGGTTTCGAACACCGCCAAGGCACTTTCAGAACACATGTTGCACAAAACAAAAGACCCATGCGTAGCATAAAATATAAATATTATACTTTATTACATTTATTAAAACTTTTTATAGTGGTGGTGCCGTTTTCCCGGGGGTTTTTGTTTGGGGAAAAGGGTTTTCTGGTTTGGTGAGGAGGTCTTAAGGGAGAGGTTGGGTGTTGTTTGTGGTGGTGTGTTTGCCGGTTTTTGTTCTGAGGTTCTTATGTTAAAATTTTAGCGGAAAAAACCATTACAAATATATATTATATAAATAAGTATATAGTATATAATATATATATATATATATAATTCGTTTTTTTTTTTTTTTGTGTTTGTTTGGGTTGCTTGGTTTTAAAATTATGGTATTTATTTTTTGTTTTGTTTGTTTGTATTTTTTTTTGTGAGTTGTTGGGGCTTTATATATATATATTATATTAAATTATATATAAAATATATATTCTATGTTAAATCCCTATAATATAATATATATATATAATATATAATAATAAAATATGATATATAATATATATATATAGATATATATATCATATAAATAAATATATATAATATAATATATTTTAATATATATTATAAATGATATATGTAAAAACCCCAATATAAATATGAATTTACAAAATTCTATTAGTGTGAAATATATATATAAATAATAAACTATATAGATAATTATTTTTATTTATTAATAGATACAAGATAATTAATATATATAATATATTATATATATATATATATAATATATAATATAATATAAAATAAAAATATAAAATATATATGTATATAATAAATATTTATATATATATATAATATATATATAATAATATATATATAAATATATATAATATATATAATATAATAATTTATATTAATTATATTTAATATGTATATAAGTGATGAAAAATAATATATATTATAAAATAATATATATATATATATATATAATATATATATATAATATATATACTATATATATAAATATAATATATATTTTAGATATATACTATATATCTATATATAAGTAATATTATAATTATATTAAATAAATATAATATTATAAGGTATATATAATAACATATAATATAATATGATACAAATATAAAAATATAGGATAAAATAATAGAATATATAAAAATATATATATAATAATATATATATAATATATATATTATATATATATGTAAACATATATATACACACACACAAACTATCACACACACACACACACAACACACCATATATATATATATATATATATCATAATATATATATAATATTTTTATATATAAAATATATAATATATATATGTATATATATAATATATATATTTTATATATAATTATATATATATTTTATATACATATAAAAGTATATTTATATATGTATGTAGTATGTAGGTATGTAGGTATTTAAAGACACACACACACATACACACATATATGCTTTATGTAAATATGCATACATAATAACGATATATATGCATATATATATGAATATAACATACATTCATTAAAATATATATATATATATATATATATTACATTATATAATATATGTGATATATATATAAATGTATATATTATGTATATATATAATATATATATATATATATATATATAATATATAATAATAATATATATACAAGGCATATAAGGTTTATATATATAAAAATTATATAAATAATATATATTAAATAAAGAATAAAATTAATAATAGTATATATATATAATTAATAATTATATAATAATATTTTTTAAAAAAATAATTATTAGATATATACAACAACAAATGGATATAAAAGTTTATATATAAATATATTGATATTAAAAATTAAAAATATTATAATATATATATACATATATAAATATATATATATATATATATATAAAATTATAGATTAGTATATATAATATATATATACACACACAATATTTACATAGTAGTAATATAATATATATATATAATATATAATTATATATAAAATTTATATATATTTTTATAATAAATATATATATATATAAAATAATACATAATATAATATATATATATATGGTGTGTTGGTGTGGGGGTTTGTTGTGGTGTGTGCGGGTGTGTGTTGCGTGGTTGCGCGCGCGGGGCGCGGTGGTGTGTGTGTGTTGGTTGTGTGAGTTTGTGTGGGGTTTGTAAATATGTATATAAATAAATGGTTGTGGTGGTGTAATTGGTGTTGGTGCGCGTGTGTATATTATATGAAATTAAAAAACCACTTTTTTAAAACATTTCGCTTCTTGCTTACTTACATAATTGTTGTCCAGGTACATTTTAATTCTTAATTCTTTCAAGTATTTACACTCAGTTATTTTTCCCTAACAGGGACATATTTGGGATCAGAAGATTCTGTAATGAAAGCTCAAAATTTTTAGCCGTAAAAATAAATATTATGCTTGCAAATAAATATAAAACTATATAACCTATGCAAGTATATGATATATAAAAAATAAAAAAATAAAAAATATATATATAAATAATATATAAAATAAATAATATTAGAAATATATATATAATATAATAAATAATATTAAATATATATATATATTATATATATGTATTGAAAATTTAATAATATAATTAATAATATATAAAATATATATATAATATATATAATATGTGGTGTGGGGTTTTGTGTGTGGTGGTTTGGGGGGTTTTTGGGTTGGGGGGTGGGGGGGGGTGTGTGGTGTGGGGGTGGTGTGGGGGTGGGGGTGGGTTTGTGTGTGCGTGGGGCGGGGGTGGGTGGGTGTGTGTGGGGGTATGTATAATAGGGAAAAGTTTTAATATAACAATCAATATTTTGGTAGAAATTTTCATAAAGATCCAATTTTTAATAAAAAAAAAATATAAATAATAAATAAAAAAATTTTTAAATAATACCACACACAAAAACACACACACACACACATAAATAAAAAATTTTAATATAATTAATAAAAATATATATATATATTATATATATTATATATATAATTATATATATTTTTATATATTATTATGAAATTATAAAACCCACACAATAATAAACATATATAACTTTTGTTATTTTAGGGGTTTGTGATATATTATATAATATAGATATAATATATATATATATATAATAATAATATTATATATATATAAAATATATAAAGAAATTTGGGAATTGACTTTATTTATTAAAAGGTTTAAATTTTTTAAAAGGGAATTTTAAAAAAAATAAAAGAAATGTCAATTTATAATCTCATACCCGTAAAGAAAAATAGTTACAGAGAGAAAGCGATTCCCGGGATTTAACGGGGGGGGGGGAAATAAAACATTTTATGTTTGGGTTTTCATTTAGCAGGAAAAAAAATATAAAAACGAAAAATGCTGACCCAAAATGGAACAACATGAAAAACACGGAACAAAAATAGAGGGGAACGAAAAGGGAACAAACGGATGCGGAAAAAATAAGAATGCAACAAAGGAATATGGGGAATTGTGGGTAGTACAGTCACGGACAAAAGTCGGGTTGCCGTGTATCAAGCTTCGATCCCCTTCTAACTTAAATAACAAAGGTCACATTACTTTGGTGCTCGAGCCGGAAAACAAAACATGGTTGAGTTTTGACTGCAGTACTACGTAAATGTTTGTGAATATGTGTGTATGTGTTTTGGTGTATTTTCATTTTGCGCTTAGTATATTTGCAAGGGGAGTCTGTGGGGGTGTACAGAAATATATGCTTGTATATTTAACATAGGTAGGGAAATGATTATGACTAGTATAAAAAAGAACGATCACAATATCTTTCCCGATTCTACTCGCGCCGACCTTAATTTCCTCTTAAGTTCCGTTGGATTTCAGAGGCTCGATTCCTAAACCAAGCCTTAGGTATGTGTGTGTGTATAATGTGTGATAATAAATAGATATATAGAATGAGATATAATAGAGAGAGAAGAGAGAGAGAATTAGAGATTTAGATATATAGATAATATATATAATATAATATTAATATAACATATATAACACACGCACAAGATATAGGATATATGTGACACACACACACACACACACACAACACAAAACACACACACACACACACACACACACACACACACACACACACACACACACCACACACACACACACACACACACACAAGAGATAGAAAAAAAAAGAAAAGAAGAGAGAGAGAGAGAAAAAGAGAAACAAGAGAGAGAGAGAGAGAGAGAGAGTAAGAGAGAGAAGAACAAGGCATAAGAGAGAACAGAGAGAGACAGAACATACAAGACAAGACAGAACGAGAACAGAGACGAGAGACAGGACAGAGACAGAGACATAAACAGGAAAGAAAAAGACAGAACAAGACAGAGAGAACAGAGAGAAAGAAGACAGAGATAGACAGAAGAACAGAAGAGATAAAGATAGACAAGAGAGACAGAGAAAACAAAGAATCAGAATAACAGAGAAGAGACAGAAAAAAGAGAGAACAAGAGAGACAATAGAAACAGAGAAACAAGAGAGACAAGATAGAAAGATAACAAACAACAGAAATACAATAAAACAAAGAGACAGATAGAATAGAATAGAAAAAGAGAAGAGAAGATAGATGAAAGAGAATATAGAAGATATAAGATATAGATAAAACAAGAAGACATAGATATACATATATAGAACAATATATATACAATAATACATATAATACATATAATATATATAGAAATAGAAATAGATAATATAATAGAATAATATAATAATATATATATATATATAATATATATATATATATAGATAATATATATTTTATATATTATCTCTCTCCTCTCCTCTCCCTCCTCTCCCTCTCCCTCTCCCTCTCCCTTTTCCCTCTCCCTCTCTCTTTCTCTTTCTCTTTCCCCTCTCTCTCTCTCTCTCTACTCCCAAGTCCGCCTAAGCTCCCCAAGGATGGAGCTTTTACCTCGGGCGAAGTAAAAGCCCCGCCTCTCCCGGTCCCTGATAGCGGAAAATTCCCTCTTACAGTCGGCAAAAAAGTGTGATTGGACGCCATCTTTATACCTGTTTTTTCGTCAAGTTGAAGTGGAAGGAAATTAGGCCCCTGGTAACGCTGATCTAACCCGGGTCCCTTTTTCTACTCCCCAAAAAGG
>NC_051411.1:15248335-15250835 GCF_015228065.2 Penaeus monodon
ATGTAGTGGTAATGTGTATATATAGATACATGTATCTATTTATTTATTTGTGGAGGTGTGAGTGGTGGTGTGTGTGTGTGTGATGTGTGTGTGTGTGTGTGGTTGTAGACACACCACACGCATATGTGTATATATTATATATATATATATATATATATCTATATATCTATTATATATGTCTATCTTATTATTATATATATATTCTCATATATATATATATATATATATCTATGTCTATCTATCTTCTAGACATCATATATATCTATTATCTCTCTCTATCTACTAATTAATTATATCTATATCTACTCATCTTCTATCTATATATATATAATATACATAAGCATACCTATACAAATCGTATCTGTATAATCTCTATATCTATCTCATCTATTATATATATATATCCTATCTATTATATATATTATCTATATATGGTATATCTCTATATCTAATATATCATATATATATATATATATATATTTATATATATTACTATATCTTCTATCTTTATCATATATATATATATCTATATAACATATATATAATATATTATATATATATTTCATATCTTCTATATATATATATCTATATATATTATATATAGTAGATAGATAGATAGATGATAGTAAATAGATAGCATAGATAGATATATAGATAGATCGATAGCTAGATATAAATGTTTTATATTATGTATAGTATACAATTTATGCATAGTTATAATAATATATATAGATACTATATATAGATATATTATATATATCTATAATATATCTATATATATATATATATATATATATATATATCTACCCCATTTGTATATCTGTAAAGATTGTTTATTCTGTAAAGATGGTCAAAGTGTGTAAAGTTTATATGTTATTAAGTGTAATACCTGAACTAGTTTGTTGTTTACTGATTTAGTCTCAGGAAGCAGTGCTATGGTCCACATTTACCTTTTTTTATGAGTTTGCCAATGTTTTATGCATTTTTTTGGTTATAGGACTCACCTCCCTCTCCACTTCAGAATTTATAACTGAATCTTGTACTTTCTTAGTTTTCCGGAAGCTCTTTTTAAACCGTTGATTAATTATGTTATGTTTCTAATTTAATGATTCTTTTCTTAAATAATTAATAAGTTATGTTCCAACATTCTATCACTGACCTACCATAATTATTCGTCCATGCTGAACATAGTTTTTACAACACTGCCCACTAGTCCCTTAAAAATATTCGTCTTAAATGGAAATATAATCACACACCCGAGACATAGAAGCCTGGTTGAATGCAGGTGCTTCTAAAATATATATACATATATATATATATTATATATATATATATATATATTATGATATATATATATATATATTATAATATTATGATATATATATATATTATATAGATTATACCCTGTTTATTTTATGTATGTTTTTACAAAAAAATTATATACACACACAAGAATGCACAACAGAATATATATATATATATATATATATATATATATATATATATATAAGTATCCGTATACATAACACATTATATATATATATATATATATATATATATATATATCTATATATATATATATATATAAATATATATATATATATATATATAATACATATGTAGTGTATATTATATATTGTGGTGTGTATATCTATCTATCTAATGTATCTATCTATCTATCTATCTTCTATCCTATTATATATATGAAATTATTATCATATATATATATATATATATATATATATATGTATATATATAAACATATATATATATATATATATATAATATATATATATTATATATATATATATATATATATATAATCTATATATATAATGTGTGTGGTGTGTGTATGTGTGTGTGTGTGTGTGTGTGGTGTGTGTGTGTGTGTGTGTATACTCCATATATATATATCATCTATCTATATATATATCTATATTATATATATATCTATACTATATATATATAATATATATATATATATTTTATTATATTTATATATAATATATATATATATTATTATATGTATTATAATACATCTAAATATAATTAATATTATATATATACTATATATATACTATATATATCTATATCATATATATATATCTCTATAAGCTATAGATATATATTATGTGTAGTTTGTTGTGTGTGTGTGTGTGTGTGTGTGTGTGTGTGTGTGTGTGTGTTGTGTATATATATATGTGTATATATATATATATATATATATATATATATCTATATATATATTATATACGTATAGATATATATATATATATAATTCATTTATGTCACTTTGCGTGGGTTTATTTTCCTTTTGTTTGTCTGTTATTAGCACTACTCTTCAGTAATCTTAGATTAGTAATATTTATTTAACATCAGTAAACGAAGAAGTTCGCCGCGGTACTGGATACGTAATCACACTACTCTCCGTAAGAAGAGGTATACATATGTGTCTCTGTTTAGATTATGACCATTCCTTTTTCTTTTCATTATTGCAATA
>NC_051411.1:15280835-15283335 GCF_015228065.2 Penaeus monodon
TCAGAGCATATACGTCAATTATCGAAACATTATTGGAATGCACTTCCTAGTTGGAAGATTAGATTACGTGTAGTCTAACGCATGCTATTTGGAGATGCTGACGAGAGTTGCCTTTTTTTTTTCTTTTTTTTTTTTGGGGGGGGGGGTTATCAACACTCAAAATAATCTATTATTTTTTTCTTCTTCATACAAATATTCCATTCGTTTTAAAATGTCTGTTGGTTTCTCCATTTCTTATAGATAAGTGTCCAGGCACCCAAGTCTACCCAGAGGCTCACGGGTACCCTTACAAATAGCATTTAGAGATTTGGTTGTTTTATCAACATGATACATATCTCCTTAATTTTAGGGTAATACAGAATGTTTGTGGGGCAACTTAGCAAAAGAGATAATTTCCTTTCGCTGAAATATTTTCGATCTACGCCTTTTTTTATCGAGCACAGAAGAGTTCGTTCTACATCTGCGAAGGAAACGTTCAAGACATCCAATGAACATATGATCAGCATGAAAAGATTTTTTATGTAACATGACATGGACAGTTTCAGATTCAGAGAAATTTGCTACAGTAATATTATGATATTCTTTTTCATTTCCCTTTGAGTGGACACGGATGTCTTGCCCTTTGGAGCACATTTTACTCTAATAATACTTACGTAAATAAATACTTAAGTGATTCAGTTACAAAATCAACATCAACAACAATAGCAGTAATGAATAGCAATAATAATAATAATGACAATAACAGTAAGAACAACAGCAATAGAACGATAATAATTACTGCGATATTAAAAAGGTCTTGACCCACGTGATTTTAAATGCAAAATTATTTCTTAGAGATAACTAACTGAAATAGAGTAGAGTTTGTTTGTTTATCAATTCATGTTATTTGCAAACTGTCACTTAGTGATTGCAGCCAAATGCCTGATCGAATGCAAGTGTTTTCTTAGTATATTCTAGGATTCTAGAAAAGAAAGACTTCTGTATTTTTTCTGAGATTATAAAGTGATACAAAACATATTTGAGATATTCCCTTTCCCTTTGATATCGGAATGTTGCTGGGATAATTAACAACATTAAATCGCCTACCAAAAGTTATCAGCGCGAAACTATTTAACCGAAACGAAAGATAATATCCAAATCCCAATCTCCTGTTGCAAGTAGTAAGTAGTCTGTTAATTCACCTAATCCTGTCTTTCCTTTGTTATATAAACAAATGCACCAATTATACCTTATATATTGTTAGTCAGGAGTCTCCTAAGCACACATTTTGGAACTGTTTTAATCATAAGAAGCAGTATCAATTAGATTTATTTACGCTAAGTGATTGCCTATATACAAGGTTAACTGCCCCTGGAAAAACACTATCTCTATCGTCCTTCCGAACTTCTATATCGAAAGTCTTCGAAAAAAAGTTTGGTTCATAAATCAAAGTTCACAGAAAGAAAGTAAAAACACGCCACAGACGTCTACAATGGCCAAATGACATAACATCTTAACACAAGAGTTTTCAAGCCAAGACCGAAAGAGTCTACGGGAGAAACTTCGCCAAGTCATGCTCTAAAGCTCTGAACAAAAATTCCATGGACTGAGATAGAGAATCTGATGTTCCGAGGAGTTTTGGGAATAAATCTCAAGATTCCGTTGCCACACGAAGCCACTAAGAGAGTTTGTCTTCAGGAAACGAAATCCAAATACCATTTTATAAGTCTTCCGTATAAACGTGTGTATGAAACAAATGATGGATGTGCATAATATGTGGTCAGGCTAGAGACTGAAAATAAAAACAACCATTTCCTGACAACTGTGTATTGATAGACTCGACACGTCTTCCTTTCCCGATTTTTCAGTGTTATTTGGCAAGAATTTTAAAGCGTCTGTTAACTGGGGATTTATAATTCAAGCGATATGTCTTGCTCATGTCGTGTATTAGGTCTACAAGATAATTCCAGAGGTGGATTTAGAATTACTGAACAAATCTCATCAGTGTGTTGCGTTTCTTGCTGCTCAGAGCCGTGTAGCTAACTTAGAAAGAAACCTTCTTGGAAAAGTCGCGTCCACTTGGGCCAATCATTACCAGATCGGTCGCTCCATTGTCCTCTGCTTGAAATTTTGATGCTGCGATCTGATGTGATGCTTAGTTGGAACCCAAAAAAAGCAACGGCAATAGAGAAAGCACAGTAAGACAATAAAGGTCTCCAGCTCGAAGCAGACTTTGACTTTAGAGCTGGTAAGTTGTCTTTCATTCTGATTCAGTTGAAAAAAGAAAGACCGCGGGCTTGTCTCTGATGGAAGTCCTAACTTTTTGGTGAAAGGAAATTGGAGGTAATGTTGGCAAGAAATCTGACACTAAATTATTTCATTTAATGAAAACATTTTAGTAGGAAGAAGAAAGAAGTGTCACATTTCCAAGAAAGAATGGAGCCAGCTGACATGGTGTATCTGAGAAAAGTTCCAGCTGCTAATGTATATGTAGAGAAGAGATTCTCGGTTAGAAAAAGAA
>NC_051411.1:15298335-15300835 GCF_015228065.2 Penaeus monodon
AAAAAAAGAAAAGTAAAAACTCATATGGTCGCAAGATTAATTTACAGAAAGAAATCAAATGTTCTCTTTACCAAAAATACGTCTCAGTTATTGCTGTTATTATTATTTTTTTAGTTAGTGTGGGAAGGATTGAACAACAGGTAATACACGGTATACATGTGGAGTTTGCAATCAAATATACGTCCAAACAGCGCTACATTTGGTATAGCTCAACTTGTATAGTATTTAATGAAAGATAACCCCCCCCCCCCTAGAGAAGTACTCATAAGAACTTTTTTTCCCAATAAAGGATGTGCAATTTTCTCTGAACTGCAATCTATTTATTTTTCGGGCAGTGTAATTTCTTCAAAAGACAGCTTATTTGTGTGATAGGGGCTATGAAATTTTAAGTCAGATTCAGTTTTTAGTAGAGAATACAGTTTTTTATTTATCTATTATTATTATTATATATATATAATTTTTTACAGGAGAGACAGGGCGATTTTATAATTTTTTTTTTTTTTATAGAATCAGTGATTTTCAATAATTATGTAACAGGAGATGTATATTTTCAAAGAAATAAAAAACTACAAAGACAGAACAAAGGCTAGTCAATTTAATCCTGCTTCTGCTAGTTGTAATTGAGTTTTCTTTTCTTATAAAGAATAAACTAACTGCCCAATGCGTACTACTGTTAGCTTTAGACAGTGATGGTATGGCGTGAGGTAATTGAGGTGGCGTGGATACAAAAGTATGGCTACTGTTTCAACTCAAGTAATTTAAAACTATCTCAGGCGATGCATTCATAAAAAAAATCCGATTTGTATGTAACGCAATATATATTCCTAAATTTGCAAGACGCCTTTCACACCTTCTCATCTTATTCCAATCATATTCAATCTCTTGAATTTAACGGATTTGCCCAAATATAAGATAAATATTAAGTGCAGGGAAGAGATTCAATATCAAATAGAATCTGTAAAAATACTCCTTTCGTCATTTTTATTTCCTCTCCCTCTCTCTCTCTCTCTCTCTCTCTCTCTCTCTCTCTCTCTCTCTCTCTCTCTCTCTCTCTCTCTCTCTCTCTCTCTCTCTCTCTCTCTCTCTCTCTCTCTCTCTCTCTCTCTCTCTCTCTCTCTCTCTCTCTCTCTCTCTCTCTCTCTCTGTGGGGACCAGTATCTGCAGTATATTTGCGAGAATCTTTACCTAATGAATTAATATTATCCGTGTTTGCAGGCTTTTGTAAAGGAATTTTGGATTCATAAATCATAGGGCCTCTTCGGAAACACAAATCTAACCCTTATCGTTGACGAAAAAGCTTAACGGTTCGGCGAGCTGTTAAAATTTTACTGCCGAATCTGTCCAAGCGTGACGTCATTGTTATGGCTCCACCCATCGTCTGTAATGCGCCTATGCAGAACATATTCAGCTCGGAAAAATGTTAGGGAATATATTTTATTAATTCCTATAAGGCCGTCTGTCGTAAGTTGAGATTATATGTAGGAAGCATATATGTACTATTATACAATTATTATTTCTAAAAGTATTGCAGAGAAACCTCACGAACGTGCAAAATAAATTGGAAAAGAATTACTACACTGCTACTCTTCACTCGGTTTTTTGTATAATCTGCCATGCACAGTGGTAACCTAGGCGCATTCACTCGGTAAATACTATTTGAATGAATTTCGCTTGAATTCACATTCACACGTACCCTTTCTGATTTTCCACTAAACGTATATTATGGCAATGAATGCGTAATATTTTCTTTAGAAAAAAAAAATACAGGTAATCCAAATATCTAGATGAATTAACAACATTTATAAATAATAATAATAATGATAGTAATAATAATGATAATAATAATAATAACAATAGTAATAATAATAATAATAATAATAATAATAATAATAATAATAATAATAATAATGATAATAATAATGATAATAATAACAGTCGGATATTTTATCAAATGACTGGAAACGGACATGGCTGTCGGATGCTCTTATCATGGTAAGAACTTGATCTCTCCAACCTCTGGAAAGTTCACAACACAAAACAACAATGTGGAAGGCCAGGAGACCCAATATTATATGAATTACGTTCAGTGCAGATATAAGAAACATATGCAAGTTGGTTAGAATGAATGTCGTCGATGCAAATAATAAAAAACATTAACGTAAACTGATTAGAGATGGGACTTATTCTTTACGCTGACTCCTGTTTAACATAGATAATATATCGAATTAACAGGAAATAGATTTTGGAAGTGTAGGCCTATAGCTAGTAACAACGCATAACATTTAATAGTCCACATAAAAAACTCTACTCAACTATTTTTTGCAATTATATTGTAGTGTCACATAGATTATTCTATAACAGGGTAGGTTGTCCATTTTGATCTCCCGTTTTCCTTATTAGACTGAATCTGCTTTAATGGTAATCACTTGCAGTGTAACAAGGTAGGGAGACCTCGGGATATCATTACCATCAGTGTAAGTCCATAAACGTCATATTTAAA
>NC_051411.1:15365835-15370835 GCF_015228065.2 Penaeus monodon
TTTTCATTTTACATTTCACTCATTATACAAGCTTTTTAATCTTCTATATTTTTGGTGAATGCTTTGGGCAAATGACTGTTTCGCACATTTTATTTTTTCTTACTGAAAGACGCTACCAAGTGTAATAGTGCACAAGACATACGCAAATGACAATTACTCTGTGCCGAAACAGGAGGTCTCGTTGGCTCCTACGGCCCCGCAAACTAGAGGAAAGAGACAGATAACCCCTACAACTGGGAGAGGAGGAGTGTGTCCATCGGTTCACCATGGCAGTCTCTGATTCACAGAACTTGATGACCTAACTGACCCAGTTGCTCTGTGGGAGTTCTTCAAGCATGAAAAACTTGAAGCAGTGCAGGAGTCCATTGGCATATGCCCGAGGGTAAGGCAGAATTCCATCTCCCTGGAGATATTGGAGGCCACTAAATCATGTTGCATGGCTCGGCTGAATGGCAATCAGGTCTTGCATCACTCTTTGGCGCGTAAGGCTCAGACACTGTTGAGAAGGGACGAGGAACAGTTCATGAGGAATCTTGCTGAGGAGATTGAAGGTTAATTCTTGGTAAATGACCTTCGCCCTGCCTATAAACCCCTGAGAAAGCTGAACTCTAAGCCCTCCTTGCAGATGACGGCAGTCGGCTCAGTGGATGGACAAATAATTTCAGATCATGTTGGGGTCTGTGAACTTTGGGCTGAGTAGCAGTTGTACCAGGTAGACCCTCCAACAATTAGCTTGGATACAAGTGGTATCACAATACCTGTGCCGGATCCCCCATCAGTGAGGAACGTCCTACCCCAGCGGAGGTTAGGATGGTGATTTCCAAGCTGAAGTGTGGGAAAACTACAGGCATATGTGATATCCCTGCTGAACTTCTAAAAGCTGGGGGTGAACCTATGGCTCGGGGCTTGCATGCAGTCTTGACTGCTATCTGGCAGTCTGGTACCATTCCCCCTATTGAGGGGTGTGGTCATCCCTCTCTGGAAGGGGAAAGGAAATCATTGGGACTGTAGCAACTACCATGCTATTACACAGCAGCATACCAGGCAAAGTTTTTGCCCACATTCCTCTGAAATGGATCCTCGATCACCTACTAAGGCACTAAACACAGGAGCAGTCTGGATTCGCTCCTGGCAAATCACAGTAGTCCGTATCTTAGTGCTTCGAGTAATTGTTGAATGGCGTCGTGAGTTTGGTTGTGGGTTGCTTGCAGTCTGCATCAACCTCAAGGTGTTTGACTCGGTGCATCGAGAATTGCTATGGGAGATTCTGAGACTCGGGAATTCCAAAACAGATTATTGGCCTAATATCAAGCTTATATACCAGTACTGAAAGTGCTGTAAAGTGTGGTGGGGGCCTGTCAAACTTCTTCCCTGTTAATTCAGGAGTGAGGCAAGGCTGTATCTTTGCACCAACACCTTTCAGCACCTGCATGGACTGGATAATGGCCAGAGCTACTAGTCAGAGTTAGTATGGAGCAACACTGGGCAATATCAAGGTCTCAGACCTTGACTTTGCCGATGATGTTGCTATCCTATCTGAGTCCTTGGAGTAACTGGTGGTGGCTCTTGATTCATTCAGCAATGAGACGAAGCCCTAAGGCTTAGAGGTCTCCTGGACCAAGACCAAGATTCAGGACTTTGAGGGCCTTAGGGGAACCCAATCAGTCGATCCATGCTTGTGGTGAGGACGTTGAGCATTTGTTTGAGTTTCTTGATGCATTTAGCAATGAGATGAAGCTCTTGGGCCTAGAGGTCTCCAGGACCAAAAACAAGATCCAGGATTTTTGGGGCCTGATACATGCTGAAGTTGAAGACTTTAAAAAGACCAGAGCTTTACTTCCAGGGCTTTTTCTGTGTTTTGGGGGGTGTCAGCCCAAAGAAGTCAGTAGATGGTTTGGGTCTGGCAGCGGTCCCCATAATTCAGTCAACAAACTTTTAAAAGAGGTCGGTAATATGGAAGGACCAAGCTACATGTCTTGAAGGCATTGATACTGCCAGTTTTGCTCTATGGAAGAGAAACCTGGATGCTATCTAGTGCCTTGTCTAGTCTAGTGCCTTGTCTTGATGCCTTATATAAAAAGTCTTTTCAATGGATCATGGGGTACATTTGGCAGGACCATTGTGTCCAACCAGCGGCTACCCCCATGATTTGTTTTTTGCATAATCGGGGATCGCCAACGCAGTCTATAAGGATACCTAGCTCGTTTCCCCTGAGATGACCTCCCCCATCAGGTTGTCTCTTTGCGAGCAACCCTGGATGGGGGAGGCCTGGGGGAGACCCAGAAGATCATGGCTTGGGCAGCTAACGAACCTGTTGGGGGAAATTTGACAGGGGCCCAAGGGCCCCTGCCTGGGATCCCCTTGAGGGAGCCTCGTGGCTGGAAGCACACACATACACACACACACACACACACACACACACACACACATATTTTAAATAATAAAATATTATATATATATATATTATAAATATTAATAATATATTATTGAAACACACACATGCACACCCCAAAACAACCACACACACCACACACAAACATATATATATATAATATAATATATATAATATAATATTATATATATATACTATATAATTATTAATCATAACGTACTATATAATATAATATATATATATATAATATAATATATATAATATATATGGTGTGTGTGTGGTGTGTTGTGTGTGTGTGTTTTTTGTGTGTGTGTTTTGTGTGTGTGTTTGTGTGTGGGTGTGTTGTGGTGGTTTTGTGGTGTGTGTGTGGTGTGTGTGTTGTTGTGTGTTTGTGTGTGTGGAGGTATTAATTTGTATTATTTATTTATATACAAATATAAATATATATTTTATTATATATAATATATTATATTTATTATTTATTATGTATATAATATATTATATATATAATATATATATTATAATTCATATGTTTTATATTATCATAATATAAATATTATATATATATATATTATATATATATATATATATTCAATGTATATATTATATGTTCATATATTATATATTATATATATATATATATATCTTTTCTTTAAACGTAGGTTCATGTCTGAGCGCCTTGGTCACAGCATGAACTTATTGTGTTTTCAGTTGTGATGCTTTGGAGTGAGAAACTGGAGGGTCCCAGTTCTTTTCCACGGAGAGTGCCGGTGGTACCTTTAGGTAATCATTCCTCTATTTATCCGGCTTGGGACCAGCACTGAACTTGGGCTGGTTTGGCCACCCAGGGCTAGTAGCAATCGAGTGAAGTTCCTTGCCCAAGGAACAACGCGGCGGTTGGTGACTCAACCCTCAAACTCAGATTGCGTCGTGAAAATTCTTGAGTCCGACGCCTAACCATTCGGCCACGCGGCCCAATATATAATATATATATAATATATATATATATTTTAATATATATATATTTACATTTTATTCAATAAATTTTGTTATGTATAATATACGGGGCCGCGGTGGCCGAATGGTTAGAGCGTTCGGACTCAAACTGTCACGACGGCAATCTGAATTCGAGGGTTCGAGTCACGACGCCCTTTGTTCCCTTGGCAAGGAACTTCAACTTGAATTGCTACCTACTATGGTGGCCAAGCCAGCCCAATCAAGTTGCTGGTCGAAAAGCTCGGATAAATAGAGAGAATTAATTCCCTTAAAAAAAAGAAGAAAAAAAAAAAAAAAAAGGTACCACCGCACTCTCGTGGAAAGAACTGGGGACCACCACTACTAAATCAAGACCATCACAACATGAAATACAATTAAGTATCATGCTGTGACCACGGCGGCTCAGACATGAACCTACCGTTAAAAGAAGAAGATACATATACGAATATATAGATTTGCTTATACATACAAAGGATAAGTCCGATATGCGAAGGTTAGCCTCGTCCGGGCTATGCCCATCAAGGGAGCCCGGCCTGTGTCGACTAATGCCGACTTGTCAGGTGTCAGCTGGTGCATGACTCGGCTGAACCTAGTCCTTCCCGCCGTGGTGCAAGCCCAGCAGTTACCTCCAGGGGGACAGTTGCAACTTCTCGCGCCAGGGCGGGGCGCCAAACCGCCGACCCCTTGGTCCTAGCCCCTTGTCTCGGGCTAGTACCACTGTACTAGCCCGAGAAGAGCCTAATAATGATACTCGAAACGGGTTATCTTACGAGACTTAAAAGGGGACATCATTTCTTTCTTTACAGGTTCAGGCAATTGTTGCTCTGTGACGGTGTTCGTGAGAGGGAAGGAAGCATGAGCATCTATGATTTCGGTGATATTTTTAAAATTGTGATACGATGAGACACATCTGTGATATAAAGTACTCCAAGAGAGTCTCTTTACTGTTTTACTGTTCCAAAGGAAAATATGTAATGTAATGCTGTTAAACAAATAAATAATATATATATATATATATATATATATATATATATATATATATATATATATATATATATATATATATAAAATTTGCTTACCAAATATGTTTCTATAAGGATTAAAGATGGCTATGGATATTTAGTACTTTGTTAATGAAATGTAAGGATTTTGTTAAATTTTGTATACCCCAGATTAACTTTTACGTCTCAGGAAACAAGAATCCCTATTTAGGGTTATTTAGATTGATGGATACTCACAAATATCGATAGACTGTCAGAAATATATATATATATATATATATATATATATATATATATATATATATATATATATATATATATAGTGTGTGTGTGTGTGGTGTGTGTGTGTGTAGTGTGGTGTGGGGTTTTGGTGTGTTTTGTGTGTTGTGTGTGGGTGTGTGTGGTGTGGTGTGCGTGTGGTGTGCGTGGGGGTGTGTGTGTGGTTGTGTGTATGTGTGTGCGTCGTGCGTGCGTGCGTGCGGTGTTGTTGTGTGTGTGTTGGTTGTATGTTGTGTGTGTTGTGTGTAAATACATCGTTTATAGAATACAGCACTCACACACACACACAAAACACACACACACACACACACACACACACACACACACACACA
>NC_051411.1:15388335-15390835 GCF_015228065.2 Penaeus monodon
TTAAACAAAATCTGTATTCAATAATGAGTTCTCTGTCGTACGGAAAAAAAATGTGTTACTTTCTTATAGATACTAATTAGCTTTGATACCTCATTAATCCCGACTTTTATTTCTAATCAAAGAAAGTCTGTATCCGATTTCCAGGAGAACTTCCATACCCAAAGCAGGCAGGGCGCTTCATTAAATAGCTGCTTTTTCCTGCAACGTCAATAGACACGGAAATTAATGCCCATTCATCTGAACGGTAAAGGTCAAAGCAGAGAAACTTCATTCCACTCTGTCTGTCTGTCTGTTTGATTGTCTGTCTGTCTGTCTGTCTGTCTGTCTGTCTGTCTGTCTGTCTGTCTGTCTGTCTGTGTCACTGTCTCTTTCGTTAAATTTAATCTTTAGCATCCACTACTGAAGCTATTCAACAAATGAAATTTGTGAGTAGTTTTTTAACATCATCTGCCCCTAATAATTCGCTTCTACGCCACAAACTCAAATTTCAGAAGTGCGCGAGGCCTTAATCACTTTTTCCTTCAGTCATTCCTTCTCTGCCTGTTTCTCTTTCTTTCTTATCTCTTTCATTTATGCATTCTGGTTCGTTTGTTCATTCACTCCTTTTTTCCTCTCTCGCTCTCATTCAATAATGTTTAAAATCTCTCCCATTTATTCTTCATATTCTCTCTTTTTCCCCCTTTCTATCTATCACTCATTTACTTACACATAAATTTGCTCTTCTTCTCCGTTTCTGAATATAGTATCATTAGGTCTGCTATCCACTGCTTCATCATCTGGATTTTCTGGTTCAGACTAATAGGCTTCCATTCTAGACTCGTTTGCTGCGTTTCTGCCTCTTCTTTCTGCCTCTATCGTCGTTGATGAAACATACTCCGCCCGAAAGATTATGCAGATCTGAGAAAATATTCGATTCCACAGCAGACATATTGTCACAATCGGTCGGTCGTTTGCTGTGACGTCACCAAGGTTTCCCCTGTTTTTTTTTTCTGGGATTCACATTTACTTCCCTGTCATGGTGCACTTCAAGAGAGATTATCGATAAATCTACTTGTCAAATTAAATTCCTTCCTTGATGATAATTCCTAGATAAAACTAAAGAATAGATCTTAGCACAATAAATCTAATGCAACCTCTATTTAGCATGTCCTCAGTGGGTCGCTGCGTCACAAAGGATAAAGAAAAACATAATTTTATGTATTACAACGATACGTATAGATAATAGACGTGAGAAAAAAAGGTCTTTTGCCGTAAACTACTGACTAGCGTAGAGCATGCTTCAAATGAGAGGCAATACATGAAACCAATCTGGGTCACAATGAAAAAAGTTTGAGAACACTGCTGTAAAGAAGATTATTTAGGTCTCCCCATCTCGATCTCATTAGAAGTTCTATGAGATCTTTCTCGAGAAATCTAGTTACGAGTCACTAGTTAGATCTAGTTTCCAGAGGGTGATGGATAATTTACTTATAGCGAAGAACAGATATTGGAAACTTGGAGATTAATTTGATTTCATTATATAATTAATCATAAGGGTACTTAATTAGAGCTGTTGCTGGATCTATTGAATCTAAGATCCTGATTAAGTATCAACAGTGAATGACGTTTTTACTCAGATAGCTTTGTTCGGTATTAGAAAGATATGATCACCAATACCTATTTCACTCAAAGATACTTTGTCATTTAAGCCAATAATCCTTCGTGAAAAAATTAACCTTTAATCGGACTAAATTTCTCAAACACATGTTGAGTCGATAAAACAGAGTCCTTCTCTATACCAACCTTTTATATATGATGAAACAATATTTAGAAATCAGATTTCATACAGTTTGACAGGGTGATATTTGCATCTATGGTTGGCATATATATATATATATATTATATATATATATATATATATATATATATATATACACATACAAATATATATGTAAATATAAATATATATATACAAATATATATATATTTTTTCCCCTATTTCGGAAAACATTTAACATTTTGATACATCCTCAAACATGTTTCACTTTTTGTGAATATACTTGTGAACTGTTGATAATCCTTTTCCTTTTGCATGGATTTGCCTTGATAAACCCTTGTTAACCAATCACACACACACACACACACACACACACACACACACACACACACACACACACACACACACACACACACACACACACACACACACGCACACACACACACACACACATATATATATATATATATATTACAATTAGCATTACCACAGTAATATATCCTCAGCATTCCTGTGCCATGAACCGAATCATCCACGCGATCACCCTCGGCACCGGTATTCCTGAATCCTCGAAATGTTTTCCTCTCTTTCTCCATACGGCATTTGTTTACGCCACAGTGGGTACGTGATTGTTCCAACAAAGGAATTACTTTTTCACGACCCAAGCTCTCTTAGCTGCGTTGGCTCGCCTCCAAATTGGAAAACAAAAACTCCAGCTGTCGTCTGCTTTAACGATGGAAATAA
>NC_051411.1:15400835-15405835 GCF_015228065.2 Penaeus monodon
TTATAACACAAAATAGCTCCCGCTGAGAAATTAATTTAATGCGAGACTAATCGAAGTGTTTACATTGCTAGTCTCGATTATCTACTTGGATACTGAAATACTACGAGTGAGAAATGTTTCTTGACCCTGCAGCATATGAATCACTGTGTGGGCTCCCCCAAGAATGCACACGATTTTTCCATAACTGTGACAGCACTTTATGGCTGTGGCTTCGAATATTGGAGGACGTACCTTTTTTACCTTGTATACTTCCCCGACTCTTCTCGAAATATATATACATACCCATTTCGTGCACAGGCACACGCATGCACACTCAGCAGTGTGTCTTTAGAATGTAAGAATCGTGTCTCTGCAGAATATACATAAAACTTTAGTTGTGTTGCACACCGGTGAATATAACATAGCAAAATAGTATGCAAAAGTGTAATCATAAAGCCTATCATACTAGAGGACTCGGTATTTAAAACTCGTTTTCTGTATCACTCACGGAATTCTCAAGGTCCCCTCATCCAAGTCTGCAAGGTCTTTCCGTGCACCAGGGTGAGTCCTCTTTTGCTAACGTTTCTGCTGATGAGATATTTGATCAATCTTGCGAATATCTGCTTCTGGAGGATCTTCATCAATCTTTTATGTCTTCTTACAACTGATCCGCCAGAGTGTGATGTCTTTCCGAAGGAGTTTAAACCGATAAGCGTTCACTGTAATAAAATAATTTCCCCTCTTTCCTATTTTCATAAACTCGAAACATAGACCTTTGATTCTGAGCAACGGCTTTAACTCGCTCCCGTCTTCCATCCACTTCAAAGGCTTTGGAGGCGCGGAACGTTACCTCGACTCCCCTATGATTTGGTACGTCGTCACGCCTGCGAGTGCGCGATCAGTCAATGGACCAAAGAAGAGCTGAGGAATGGAAGAATTAGTCTCAGCGTAAAGAAAAGGATGAGAAAATAGTAAGTGGTTGAAGGTTTAACATGAATATATCCTGATATATCTTTTGATGTGTATAACTGCCAGTGTTCAACTATATCATCTCGTGCTACTTTTAACAAACGTTGAGAGAACCTGAGAGTTGAAGATTGTTAGTGTTAAGTAGAAATGATAGTATATAATTAGTGATAATGAAATATAATATAGAAACCACTGCCTTTCCCTGCTATTTCGTCTTTTTCGTCATTAAGTGAACTGAAATAAAATATTTATTAAAGACTGAAAGATGTATCTCAACGTACCAAGAGAGGAGGAAGAGTTGGACGGAAGCAGGTGACATGAAATAAAATGTAAATATTTGCTTCGTGAAAGAAAGGATCTAGGTAAACATAGAAGTCATGGTGGAAAAAAAAGAATGAGGAAACTACAAAAGGTGAGGAGAGATACAAAAAAGGAAAGATGTAAAAAGAATAATAAAAAGAAGAGGAGGAAAAGATTGTACAGGATTGAACCCCCCAAAAAAAGTAACAAAAAAAGTCGAAAAGGAAAAAGAAAAACCGGGAACACAGGAATAACAGGAGAGGAATAAAAGGTTTTTGGGAGAAGACATTGCTTCTCTGCCAATGGTTGACCTTTTTCCGCATCCCTTCCCTTTGAGTCTCCACTTTATATGTACGTGCACTCAGAAAAAGTAAGAATTTTCCTTTTTCTCTTTTCTTTGTCCTTTTATTTTATTATGTTCATGCTTTTTCTGTTGCTCTTTCTGTATTCTTAGTGTAGTTATTGCCTTTATCATTATAGTCGTTATCCTCCAGAATTATTATGTATACTGTTATCTTCATCTTTGGCACTATTTGCCACTGCAGTGTTCACTTCTAAAAATCATACTAATTTTAATCTTCTATACTCTCAAAACGACGAATGTCTCTCTCTCTCTCTCTCTCTCTCTCTCTCTCTCTCTCTCTCTCTCTCTCTCTCTCTCTCTCTCTCTCTCTCTCTCTCTCTCTCTCTGTTTTATTGATTGAGTTCACGATTACTGTAACCATGATAGGACCGATAAGGCTCGAGTGATCTGCGAGAAGATACTGCTTAATTGCTAATCATATATATATTCCACCGCTTAGGTTAGATCCCTCAGACAAAAGTTAAAATGCATTCATACACAAAAGATGTTCATGGCGACAAAATACAAGAAAGAGGTATTGATGTACTCAATTCCAGTAAGTAAACGAGATAAACTATTTGTGATATTCCTTGGTGAAAACTTTGATTCCAGTCATATGTAGAGAAAAATGATATATCTTGCCAAAGCCAACATCCGCGAAATTTAAGTAGAAGAAACGACGTAAAACAAAAGACGTGGACTTTAAAACATCTGCCTAGTGAAAGGAGGGAGATAAAAAAAATAGCAACAATAGAAAATTAATAGGAAAGAAGTAGGAAGATGAAAGGAAAGAAAAACGCGCAGGGGATGAGCGGAGAAGAGGAATTAAAAATAAGGAACAATAGCCAGAAAAAAAGGTGTGGAGTAGATGGAAGAAACTTAAGAGGAAAAGAGTATATGAAGAAAACATTGTATCTCTGACAACCGGATGACCTCCTCTACGTTCTCTACTTCTCAGTACCCGAGGTGCACACATACATATATATATATATATATATATATATATATATATATATATATATATATATATATATATATATATATATATATATATATATATATATATATATGCGTGTGCGTGTATGTATATATACAATATATTATATATATATATATATATATATATATATGTATATTTATGTATATATATATATATATATATATATATATATATATATTTATATATATGATATTCATGTGTGTGTTGTGTGTGTGTGTGTGTGTGTGTGTGTGTGTGTGTGTTTGTGTGTGTGTGTGGTGTGTGTGTGTGTGTGTGTGTGTGTGTGTGTGTGTGCATATAATATAATATATATATAATATATATATATATATATATATATTATATATATATATATATACCCTTTATTTGGGTCTGTGTCGGCGGGGGCGGCAGAGGTGGCGTGCACCCGGAGTGACCACCCGAGGCTTAATCTCAGGCGTGCTTTCCGGGTAAGCGCTTGGAACATCCGGTCCTTGCGGCAGGATGAGCGGTTACCTCTGCTATCGCGGGAATTGAAGCGACTGGGAGTTGAGGTGGCTGTCCTCTCAGAGGTGAGAAGACCTGGTAGCGGCACGATCACCTACTACTGGTCGGGCCGCAGCGATGGTCACCACCTCCAGGGTGTAGCCATAGCCATCTCCAGCCGACTTCAGCCCTCGGTAGTTGAGGTAACACCGGTTGATGAGCGTATTATGGAACTGAGACTGAAGTATGCTTTTGGCTTCATGTCTCTTATTGCTGTATACGCTCCTACCGATGTATATAAAATTGATGTGAAAGAGGCGTTCTATGCCAAACTCGCATCTGTGGCGTTATATGCCAAACTCGCATCTGTGGCGAATATCTCGCCCCCGGCGAGATATTCGCATTGTTCTGGGTGACTTCAATGCAGCATCCGGCTGTGACCGAGCTGGCTACGAGATGTCTGTCGGCCCCCATGGCTCGGGAGCTGATCCCAGGAGCAAGAATAGCCTCCTTCTCTGGGACTTTGCTAGGTCCCAGAAAATGAGGATCTCTGGCTCCTGGTACCAGCGCTCCAACCCGCATCGCTGGACTTTGTACAGCAATACGGGTACAGTGGCCAAGGAGATCGACCACATTCTTGTCAGCACGCGATGGAGGATCCTCCAGAACTGCAGGGTTTACCGGAGTGCCGAGTTCTGTGGCACCGACCATAGGCTGGTTATGGCTTCCCTGCGGGTCCACTTCAAAACTCCCCGTCCCTCCAGTGGCCACCCTAAGGTGTTTCACCTGGACATACTAAGGGAGGTGGAGTGTGCCCGTGGGTTCACCATGGCAGTCTCTGACTGATTCACAGAACTCAGCAACCTGACGGACCCAGTTGCTCTCTGGGAGCTCTTCAAGCACGTAACACTCGAAGCAGCTCAGGAGTCCATTGGCTTACGCCCGAGGGCAAGGCAGAATTCCATCTCCCTGAAGACATTAGTGGCCACTGAAGCGTGTCACAAGGCTCGGCTGAATTGGAATCAAGTCTTGCGTCATTCTATGGTGTGTAGGGCTCGGACACTGCTGAGAAGGGACAAGGAACAGTTCATCAGGAATCTTGCTGAGGAGGTCGAAGGCCATTTCTTGGTAAATGACCTTCGCCCTGCCTACCAAGCCCTGAGAAAACTGAACTCTAAGCCCTCCTCACAGATGACTGCAGTCTGATCAGCGGATGGACGGATCATCTCAGATCATGTTGGGGTTCGTGAACGTTGGGCTGAGTATTTTGAACAGTTGTACCAGGTAGACCCTCCAACAGTTAGCTTGGATGCAAGCGATGTCTCAGTGCCTGTGCCGGACTCACCCATCAGCGAGGAACCTCCTACCCTAACAGAGGTTAGGATGGCGATTTCCAAGCTGAAGAGTGGGAAAGCTGCAGGCATATGTGATATCCCTGCTGAACTGCTAAAGGCTGGGGGTGAACCTATGGCTCGGGGCCTGCTTACAGTCCTGACTGCCATCTGGCAGTCTGGTACTATTCCCCCTGACCTGCTGAGGGGCGTGGTCATCCCTCTCTGGAAGGGGAAAGGGGATCGTTGGGACTGTAGCAACTACCGTGGCATTACACTGCTCAGCATACCAGGCAAGGTTCTCGCCCACATTCTTCTGAAACGGATCCGCAACCACCTACTGAGGCATCAGAGACTGGAGCAGTCTGGATTTACTCCTGGCAAGTCCACGATAGACCGTATACTAGCGCTTCGAGTAATTGTGGAACACCGTCGTGAGTTTGGTCGTGGGTTGCTTGCAGCCTACATCGACCTCAAGAAGGCGTTTGACTCGGTGCATCGGGAATCGCTATGGGAGATCCTGAAGCTCAGGGGAATTCCGACACAGATTATTGGCCTGATAGCAAGCCTCTATACTGGTACTGAAAGTGCAGTAGAGTGTGGTGGGGGTATG
>NC_051411.1:15418335-15420835 GCF_015228065.2 Penaeus monodon
ACAAAGGTATCCTGGTAGACCCGGAATCATCACGTATGTAACGATATACAAGGACTCAAAGTGAACTGTTCAATTTCATGCATATATAACAAAGCCCCCCAATACTAGATTAACACACTCCCTATGCCATACATATATATATGCTTTCCTATTCCATCACATTCCCTTCCGAATTATGGCACAACTCTTTCAAAAGGGGTAATAAGTTGTTGAGAGTTGTCATCGACACCACTGATAAAAGCTGGCTGGGGTTTCTTGACTAACTGCCAATTCTGGGCCAACCTGTTGCCTCAGATCTATCATTGGTTTAGATGTCAGAACTGGGGATGTTGCGTCTCTGGGAAGTTCTCTTTGTCGTATTCGTAAAGGTTGAGTTGATTTACTGGAGGTTTTGCACACACACACACACACACACACACACACACACACACACACACACACACACACACACACACACACACACACACACACACACACATACACACACATGGTTACTATAGGATGTATTAAAAGCCATCTTGAATATCTCCCAAGATTCGAGCCAACTGGCGGTTATAATGGCGTTCACGAACCACACAAACAGCCGGTCATGTCAAACATATTCGTGCAATGAATATCATTTTGACTTCAATGTTATAGTTGAACTGCTCTTGCATTAACGTTATTTTTGGTATATATATGGATATTATAATGATCGATCATTATAATTTTTGTAAACACTGTTGGTTCCCTACTAAACCGGTACACCGTCCCATGTTCCCTTCAGTGATACGGAATTACTGTTCACACGACCCCGCGAGACGACACCTGTCCCGCGTATATTAACTTGGCGATCATAGCTCTCTCTAGGGAAGCAGCACTAGCTGGATATAGGTCAGTTTTTTTGTTTTTTTTTTACTTCATGCATTGTTTTATTGTTTTAAAGAGCGAAGAGTAAAAGGAAGCTACCAACATGATTGTGGGTTAGAAAAAAGTTTGACAGATAAGACTGAAATGTGAGTAATAATGTGAATATTCCTGTTGTAGATACCTGCCCATGTCAACCTACTTCATTCCTTTCAGCGTCCTCCTCTTGTAGTTTCCGTTCGTTTGCCATTTGAATTTCATACATGTTGAAAATAGAAACTGAACACTGTGGTAACTATTCATACTTTCATGCAAAATAAATCAAAGAAAACATGTATATCTGTTTATCAAAACACCACTTCCGTAATCAGTGAAGTGATTGGTGATTGATATTTCGTAGTTTTTGATTACCGGGGGTCAGCGAATATCGAATATCCTTATAGAAGGGATCAGCCACGGCAGACAACTGGGGCTTTTCGTGCGTATGACTGTGAGTGAAAACACCAATTGCGCACTTATGTTTCCAATGGAGTTGGCAGTGGTGCAGTAATTGTAGGCGTAAATATTGGTGATGCACAGGAACAAAAGAAGACTCGCCATAATGACGTCTATGGTGCCCTACATTATATCCTTTCCTCATTTCCTCAGTCTTAACGTATGAATAATGCATTATATGTGTACACACACACACACACATACACATATAAGTATAATATATGCATACTTATAAATGTATGTATTTAAATATATATATATATATATATATATATATATATATATATATATATATATATATAATATATGATATATAAATATATCTATATCTATATATAATATGTATATATATATATATATATATATATATATATATATATATATATATATATATATATATTCTTCTTCTTTTAACGGTAGGTTCATGTCTGAGCCGCCGTGGTCACAGCATGATACTTATTTTTTTATTATTATTTTTTTTTTATTGTGATGCTCTTGGAGTGAGTACGTGGTAGGGTCCCCAGTTCCTTTCCACGGAGAGTGCCGGTGTTACCTTTTTTTTTTTTTTAGGTAATCATTCTCTCTATTTATCCGGGCCTGAGACCAGCACTGACTTGGGCTGGCTTGGCCACCCAGTGGCTAGGTAGGCAATCGAGGTGAAGTTCCTTACCCAAGGTAACAACGCGCCGGCCGGTGACTCGAACCCTCGAACTCAGATTGCCGTCGTGACAGTCTTGAGTCTGATACTCTTAACCATTCGGCCATCGCGGCCTTTTTTTTTTTTTTTTTTTTTTTTTTACCCGGCACTGACTTTGGCTATATATATATATATATATATATATATATATATATATATATATATATATATATATATATATATACATACACCAAGTATCATGCTGTGACCTCGGCGGTTCAAACATGAACCTACCGTATAATACATACATATAAAAACACACACACACACACACACAAACACACACACACACACACACACACACATACACACACACACACACGCATATATTCATCTATCTATTTATCTATCTATCTATCTATATATCTATCTAACTATATATATATATATATATATATATATATATATATATATATATATATATATATATATATATTATATATATATATATATAAGGCCGCG
>NC_051411.1:15438335-15440835 GCF_015228065.2 Penaeus monodon
AAATATGGTTGTTGTTTTGGGTGTGTGTGTGTGTGTGTGTGCGTGGTTTTTTGGATGTGTGAAAATAATTCACATAACTATATACCCACACATATATATTTTATATTTATATATAATTATATATATATATAAATATTATATATTAATATTATATATGTTCCCTTGGGGCAAGGAACTTCACCTCAGTTCCCTCCTAAAAACGACATTGCCTTAAAAATAAAACGAAAGTGTCTGGGGGAAATCACCCCCGTGGCCAAACCGCGTTGATTAGGAAGGGGGCATCCAATCGGCAAGGGGGGCACTCCCAAAAAACCTCTCAGTAGTGATTAAAGAGAGGCCTCTGTCCTGCGGGGAAATGAATGCTTTGGAAAAAAAAAAAAAAAAAAAAAAAAAAATAAAAAAAAAAAAAAAAAAAAAAAAAAATATTTTTATATATTATATAATTATATTATTATATATATTATAAATTTGTTGTGTGGTGTGTGTGTGTGTGTGTGGTTGTGTGTGTTGTGTATGGTGTGTGTTGTATTATATTTTATTAAAAATTATTTATATATTGTGTTGTGGTGTTTGTGTGTGTTGTGTTTGTGTTTTTCTGTGTGTGTTTGTGGTGTGTGTGTGTGTGTGTGTGTGTGTGTGTGTGTGTGTGTGGATGGGGAAAATACGTATGTCTTCACATATTTTAATATATATATATATATAATATATATTATATTATAATTTATAATATTATAATTTATTGATAATTATATATATTTTTATATCTACTATTATATATATATATATATATATTATATATTATATTTATTATTATTCACACAACACACACCACACACCACACACACCAACACACATATATATATATATATATTTTTATATATATAATATATATATTTATTTATTTTTGGGATAGGGTTGTGTGTGTGAGTGTGTGTGTGTGTTTGTGTGGGGTGTGTGTGTGTGTGTGTTGTGTGTGTGTTTGGTGTGTGCGTGTTTGATTTTGGTGTTTTGTGTGTGTGTTTTTGTTTGTGTGGTTTTTCTTGTGTGGTGTGTGTGTGTGTTTTTTTTTTTTTTTGGGTTTTTTGCTTTTTTTGGGTTTTTTTTTTTTTTTTTTTTCTTTTTATGTTTTTGTGTTTTGTGTTTTTTGTGTGTGTTTGTGTGTTTGTGTGTGTGTTGTGGTGTGTGTGTTGGTGTTTTTTATACATACATATTTAAAACATATATTTATTATATATAAATTTTTTATATATTTTTTTATATATATTATATATATTTAATATTTTATTTTATATTTTTTATTTTTTGTGTGTGTGTGTGTTTTTTTGGGTTTGTATTTTGGGTTTTTTTTCTTTATATATTATATATATATAAATACATATCTTCAATATTTTTTTATATTTTTTTATAATAGGGGTTTTTGGGGGGAAAAAAAAAAAAAACCAAAAAAAAATATACCTTTTTTTTTTTATATTATATTTATATATTTTTTTGTAAACCCATATATATATATAATTTTTTTTTATATATAAACAGCTTTTACTTATGAAGTTTATTTTTAAATTTTTTTTTTCCTTCTTCTTTTTTTACAGGCCGTGGAATCGATTATCCATTTTGAAAGTATGAAATTTTTCAAGTACGTGATTCCTGCTCATTTTCAAATTTTAATTTTAGAATGATAACAATTGAATTACATTTTAAAAAAAAAATTTGACTAAAATAAATCAAAAAACCAAAAATAATGTTCTTTTTTTTATAGTAAAATTGAAAACGGAAAAAAAACAAAAAATACGGAAAAAATTAAAACCCAAAAAAAAAATTAAAATGTTCAATTTATTTTTAAATAGATGGTCATGTAGTGTAAAAGATCTACAAAAACCCTTTTAATAATATATTTAAAAAATTATGTATACTTTTCTTATATATAATATTTTACATATTAATTTATATATATTATTTAATTTGTTATATAATTTTATATATAATATAATATAATTAATTTATATAATACATATTTTTCATATACATTTTTATTTTTGTTATGTAAAAAATATTTTAATTACATGTATATTTTATTACATTATTATTATTACACTATAATTATATATTAATATTTATTATATATATATATATATATTATATTATATATATATTAAATAAATATATATGTAATATTAAATTTTTAAAAATATATAATAATTTATATTATATATTTTATAAATATATATATATATTTAACAAAAAACAAAAAACATAAATATATTAAATCTATATATTTTTATTAAAAATTTTATATATTATTTTTATAACATATATAAAATATATATAATAATATATATAATATTATATATTAATATATATATATATTATTTATCTTTTATATATATATATATATATATATATATATATATATATATATTAAAATAATTATATTTACTTTTTTTTTTTTGGTTTTTTTAAAATATATAATATATATATATATATATATATATTTATATAAAAA
>NC_051411.1:15473335-15475835 GCF_015228065.2 Penaeus monodon
TAATACTGTAAGTACATATAGAATCCAGTCCTTCCTTCAAGTAACTGTTTCTCTAATCTAGCTTAGCATGGATAGGCCTCTAATAGTTTCTGATTCATGATATTATTCTATATAGTGCATGTGCTCGTGGGTGCGCGCGATGTGTGTATGCACGGCAACGCATGCGCGCAATCCACGTGCAGATTTATATGATTTATAAATTTATATGAGAGTTCACCCTATACAAAACAACTGCTGCCTTGTAGTTCAGGCCGTGCATGGTCAGAGGCTATGGGATTCCACCCTATACAAAACAAGTCACTGCCTTGTGGTATCTATAAGGTGAAAAGGCTTCGGGAGTCAACCCTGAGGAAAAATCCAGAGCCGGAGTCCCGAAGATAGTTCGTTGTCGGTTGCGACCTCGTTTTGGCAGTTAGTGCGATGCCGTTAGTGCGAATCCGTATCGGTCTATGCCGTTCCCTTGCATCCATCAGCTGCGTGGAGAGTGGAAGCATGCTACATGGGCAATAACTTACTCTTCACATTATTTCGCCCAAACATTGATTCTACTTATACGGGAGTGGGTAGAGACAACAATGCTGTAGTCGACATCGACTGAAGGTGGCCGTCGATTCTATACCTATTCTATCTACTACTGAATTCACATTACATTTATCTCTACTGAAGTGTTTGGGGAGTTGATATTATGTACGCTACAATAGATTATTGTAAGCAATATGTATACGAATACCACGTTCTATATGAAGCAGTCCATCAAGTCATGACTAATAAAGTTTACTTTGTGGTCATTTGTACAGAAAGGGGACACACTAAGCAAAAAATTGACATTCACTTTTGAGTAAGTCTACTACGTCAGGTGAAAGACAACTAATAGACCTCACTGATGATTTCCTGTCATAGAAAGAACCAGTCTAAGCTCTATCTTGCGAGAGTTTTCTAGGTGTGGGAGACGGTGACCTATTCCGGGACGCAAAGCATCTTTTGCCAGAAAACCACAGGGAATACTTGATGCTATCCTTATATTTGACAATTAACTTTATTAATATTATTAAGAGAACCATCGTTTGTACCAGTTTATTGCATAATAGAAGCATTCTGCTTCGAGTGATGAAAGTGGTAGCTTGCGCGTGTGTGTGTGTTTCTCCGTGAGTGTATATGAATGTGTCATATATACATACATATACATATACATATATATATATACACACACACATATATATATATATATATATATATATATATATATTATATATAGATATAGATATAGATATATATATATCATATGTGTATATAATATATATATATATATATATTATATATATATTATATTGATATATATATATATATATATCATATATATACATATATAAAAATACGTGTATATATACACACAACAAACAAACACACACAGACACACAAACATACATGCACACACACACACACACACACACAAACACACACACACGCACACACACACGCGCACACACACACACACACACACACACACACACACACACACACACACACACACACACACATATATATATATATATATATATATATATATATATATATATATATATATATATATATATATATATATATATATATATGCCTTTAGTAACGGTGTGTCTCTTTCTTGTGTAATTACCAGCTATCTTTCTCTAATATATTATAATTATAATCTAATGTATTGTAATACTGCTTAACATATAGTTTACATCATCTGATTTGCCATTCAAGTCTGACTGGAATCTATTTTATTTATGTGGAAAAATACTGTTGTTTCGGTTAATTCAAACGGTTCAGCACGTCCCCACCTAACTGAAGACGTATAATGTCATTAGAGAATGTTGCAGAGATTTATAAAATCATAGAGTGTATTAAACATCTGAAGAAGTGAATTTTCAGAGAACAAAATATGTGATGGCTTTTAGTTTTCATAGCTCTTGGTTAAAATTAGAAGAACTTTTATTTATCTTGTACTTTTATATTTAATGTTTGTGAGTTTGCTTCTGTGAAACAATTACCAAGAATTGATATTCATTTTTTTTTACATTAACTTTAATGAATATTACATAGGCTTTCCATTTGAGACATTATGAATTTTGTCGAAGTAATCTTTGGCATGTGACGTTCATAATTATTCTTTGAGTAATGTCCTGATAAGAAGGGAATTTCTGATTTTAACTACAGAGGAGGTTTACTGATTAACGATTCCTTCTGAGGAAAATAGGAATGAGTCCCATTTTATTACATACAACAATGAATGTAAAATGAGAAATGGTTATTTAATAATACACTAAGAAAAAAATATCGATTTCAATTATCTTAAATCAGATATGGTAATAATGAAAGCATTATAAATAGATTTGCAGGTAAAATACTTTTTGTGCTTCAGGCAACCGTAAGAATGAATAACTTCACTACGCAAGATTGCTCATGTTGCAATATAGCCATTAATTCAGATTTATTCGATTTTGTCTATCCAGTGAAGCCT
>NC_051411.1:15516602-15519102 GCF_015228065.2 Penaeus monodon
ACTTGAATATGTATTATATACAGCCAGGTATAAACGCAGATTCACGCACATACAGATACACAGGTATACATACCTGTATACATGTACACCTCCAGTACACACACATCCCGGCATAACAAAGCCTAGCATAGCGTGCACCCTATATACCATAAAGCAAGATTGTATTACCATGTAATGTTGACTAAAGAGGCTCTGTGGCCACGCTAACAGGTTGTTTGCGGTCGGGAGGTGACCTGAGCTCGCTGTGTGCTGGGGGAATCTGTGCTGGTCGGGGAACGCGGAGCAACAATGGCTGTCAAGGGCAATGGGAGTTGAAATTAGCGGACGGGAGTAAGTTCTCCTTTTTGTCTGAGCTTATTACGTCAGGGTCCTCCTTTACAGGGAGCATCGTGCTATAATAGTGCTTGACTGCTCAGAAATGAGTTACTTAAATAGCGTTGTTGAAATGCGATAGTGGAGAATCTTTAGTTTATCATCATCATATACGTCATTGCTGTTTTGTTGTTGTTGTTGTTGTTGCTGCTATTATTATTATTATCATAGTTAATCTCATTATAAGTATCCTTATAATTATTATTGTTATCACTATTGTTATCATTATGATTATTATCATTATAAGTACTATTGTTGTTATTATTATTATTATTGTTGTTATTATTATTATCATTATTGTTATTATTATTATTATTATTTATTATTATCATTATTATCAATATTATAATTATTATAATGCTGCTATTATTATTATTGTTTAGCTATTGTTATGATTATCATTATTTTATTATTATTATTATCACTATTAGTATTATTACTAATATCATTATTATTATTGTTGTTTTCATTATCATTACTATTATTATTATTATTATCATTATTCCCAGCTAGCCATACAACTCTGGGCCAGAGTTGGTTTTGGTCTGGCCTAGTATGGCAGACTCCGGCCAGGGTTGCCCGGAGTTGGGCCAGGGCCGGTTCGATATTTGAATGGACAGGCTTTTCGCAAAATGTGCTGTAGTTTGCTGTAATTGGTCCAAAGTTGTACCTATATTGGCAAGGTGAAAATTTTTAAAATTATATATTTAGGTGGACTTTTGTTATAAATTGTGTAAAAGATGATGCAGAATAATCTTATAAGTGGGATTTCACCGCACATAGATTTTTTCGTTGAACTTCCCGCAATTTTCTACACCATGCCAAGCCACCTCGATGTTTGATAAACAACAACTGGTGCGCATTCCATACTGCTGCCAAACGGGTTTTGTTTACATTTCCTTTTTGAAATTCAGTCAGGATTATTTGAGGTAATAACACAGTTCTCTGTACGGAAAACCGCAAATTTTCATGAATGGTTTATGAAAAAAGACACGACTTTCTTTTGAGCTGACATTTTCGCCAGTAGCGGCAGAAAATATCTTTTTTTCTACCGACTGAACTACTACGGTCGATGATCAAAACTGCAGTCGTGCGATACATGATACATTCGCACAGTCAACAGTGTGTGTAGGCTATTTGTGATGTTAGTAGGAGGCGTCCATCGGTAAACTTTGGGCCAGCCTGGGGAGATGAATGGTGTGTTGGAATCTGCCTAGAGCCTAGACCCTTAACCCTGTAGGCCTACCTACCGTTCTGTACTGAGTCCTTTTTTGTTTGTTTGTTCAAAGTTCAGCCTCCACCGCCGCCACCTCCCTCTTCTGCTCTGCTTGCTCTCGCTGGGATTGGGAGGAGACACCCGGTATAATTAAGTGTTGTATAGTCAGCACATTACCCGACAAGGTGAATTTTTGACCAAACCATGACTTTGACAGCAATTAGTCCTGCCATGAGTGGCCAAATTCACATGTTGAACTGTCTGACCTAGAAATTTTGTTCACAGAACAATCAGATATTTTTATTTTTGAGCTCCTCAGAAATATTTGTACTTTGATTTAAAGATATAGTTTGTTAATGTAGTTTTACATTAAACATAGCTGATATCTTACGAGTTTTTTTTTTATAATTTACAAATGAATAAGTAGTTTGGTGAGAAATGTTACTTAAAATCCATGCATAGGTTGTAGGGAAGCATGGTGGATTATGCCGAAGTGGAAACTGCTCCGGGGCAGTGTTAGGTAATGTTCGGACGAAAATTGTAAGCCAGAGTCTGACATTTTTGCCGGGAGTGGACCGGAGAACAACCGATGAGCCAAGACGACTCCGGGACAGCAGCGGCTAACTTCGGACCGGAGTCAACCAGAGTTGGTCCAGAGTTTGTTTCTGGAGTTGGACCTCAACAGGATTAGGAGTTGGTCCGGAGTTGGCCCAAATAAGGTCCATAGTGGTGTGGCTGGCTGTGTTATTATCATTACTTTGTTATCATTATTATATTTTTATTATCATTATTATATTTTCATTATTATTATTATTATCATTATTATTATTATTATTATCATTATTATTATCATTATTACTATTATTGTTATTATTATTATTAATATTATTTTTACTTTTATTATTATTATTA
>NC_051411.1:15526602-15534102 GCF_015228065.2 Penaeus monodon
TATTATATATATATATATATATAGGTATATATATATAGGTGTGTATATATATAGGTGTATGTATATAATGTATATATAACTTTGTGTAACTTATGCGTGTGTGGTTATATACACATATATATGCTTATATGTACACACACACACATACACACGCACACGCACACAGACACACACACACACACACACACACACACACACACACACAACACACACACACACACACACACACACACACACACACACACACGTATATATATGTTTAAGTATATATGTGTGTGTATACATATGTATATATGTATATATATATATATATATATATATATATATATATATATATATTCCACAAGGACAAAATAATATAAAATCATAATAATGAAACACCTTCCTTTCCTTCAACATGCAAAATAACCGAGACACATTCCCGTTCTTTATTAAGACTCGAAACAAAAGAAATCCCTCCTCATTTTTACCTTCTGTCTTTTCCTGCAGCAAAATGTAAATGGTGCGTGCAGCTGACATGACCTCAAGCCGCTGATTTTTCCCCTTTTTATCATAATTTTCCTCATCACCTTGTGCAATAAGAAGCCCAGGAATTCAATCTTCCTATAAGACGTGATAATCTTCTTTCAAACAATGAGATGAGTAAGTCTCGAGTCGCCAGTTGGAGAGAATCAGCTGTGATTTACTCGCGAGGAAATGATGCGGGTTGATGCTATTTGACCTGAATTGCCAAGCTGTGATGTGCGATTCCCGGAGAGGATCGAGGATTCGCACTCTATCATCAAGAGATTAGGAGGTAATTGGCCAAGTGAAATGCAAATCAATCTGCTTATGTCTCTTGCTCCGGCTGAGGTGTGGGAGCGCGGAGAAAACGAGAAGAAAAATACAAAGAAGTTGGATTTTTGGAAGGAGAATATAATATACATATTTTTTAGTTATTCAGCCTCTTATTGGTGCGATTTTGTGGTTCAATCGTCAAAAACGGAAAATTAATCTCCTCATTATCATTAGGCTTTGTAATTCATACTCCATTTTACTATTAAAAAAAAAAAAATACAAAGAAAATATTACAGATACTGAAGATGATCTCAATTCTGATACTGATAATACAAATATAAAACATAATTAACATTAATTATAATCTATAATGGTAACAATGCTAATAACAAGAGCAATGATGATAATGATTATACCGTTAATAGTATCCTAAGCAATATTAGTGTTTCTAGCATTCCTATTATTATTATAAACTGGTACCACCATTGTTATTAATGTGTTTATCAATTATATTAATTTCATTATCACTATGGGACCTCATATGGACATAAGAAAAAGTGCTTATGAAGGGAAAATAATCATCATCACTATCAATACCATTAATTTTGTTATCCTTACTTTCATAATGAATAGGATAATAAGCATTTTCAATTATGTCAATATCACTAATATGTTAGTATCACACACACACACAGGTATGTGTGTGAATACAAAATGTAAATAGATAAATAAATGATATACATATATATATATATATGTGCATATATACACACATATATATATTGCGTATATATATATATATATATATATATATATATATATATATATATATATATATATATATTATAACTACACAATAACACACACACACACACACACACACACACACACACACACACACACACACACACACATATTGTAGCAGAGAGCCAAGAACCGGTGGGTTTCACTGGAAACGCTTGGGGATTTTTGTGGCACTTAATTGCATCTTGAATACATCCTAATTTCTTCTATTTACGTGCAATTCGTTACATTCCAGTTTTATACCCATTTCTTTCCCAACTTTTTCTGTTAAAATCAAATTAAGAAATCTTTAACTAACATATGCTTTCCATATGATTCTTATTTCACTCAAAATCTATTAATAATTATATTTAATTCTCAATCAATTTAGTTTTTATATCACAATATATCTTTTATTTATGCTAATATAAAAAATATCGCCAGATTACTTAGATATACCCTGGTATATTACCTCAAACACTTCACTTGGCTTCTTGTGTTTACAGTAGATTGGTTATGCAAATTCCCCAGAAATGTAGTACACATTAGAAAACGATATGAGGGTATACTCATCTATTTCATACTTATGTCAGTAATATGACAATAAGTTGGAACTGAGTGTTTATAGCTAAATATACATTTTGTAACATGGCTCCCCTAAAATGTGTGAGCAATTTACCTTAAACTCAAATTACATTGTGCTTAAATAAACAAAATTTGGAATCAATACTTATACTACTGAGAAACTATAAGTTTGTTGGCACAATTTTGATATCTAAATAGGCTCTTTGGCGGGGACACCCTAGTTCCATTATAGAGGATGTTCAATCAGATCCTTTACATAAAAAAACACATGAAACAATATCAGCAGGATTTGAGCTGACTCAGTTAATTTCCAATGTTCCATGGAGGAGTGTTCTTTAATTAATACACTGCACTCGATTAGCAACAGACACGTGGAATCTCTTTGCTTCATTTGAAATGTACCCAAAGTGCGACTTTGCTATCAGTCCTGAATTCTTTAAGTTTCTGGTAACCCAACTCTTTCTTTAGCACCAAACTAATACTAACGGCCACAACTGCAGCTGTTAGTTCTAACCTAGAAACAGTTATAGGCTTCCATGGTGTCACTCTTGACTTTGACATGATAAGTGCACAATGAACTTGTCATTGTTCACTTGCCTTAAATACGAGCACTGTCCATAACCATCCTGGCTATCAGAGAAATTATGAAGTTCAGTTGATCTGACCTTTCTAAGTTCATCGGGCTTGTAGCATCTAGGGATTTTCACTATTTCAACTGAATCAAGGCATCTCTCCATCTTCTCTATTGTTGGTTCAAGTCATCTGATATGTCATCATTCCAGTCTACTCCATCTTGACACAAGGTATGAAGTATTCTTTTACAATCAATATAAAGGGTGAGACCGTACCCACAGGGTCAAAACCAGAACTCACTGTTGACAAGATACCTCTTCTAGTTATTGGTTTGTCATTAATATTGATTCAGGACTGGAATGCATCTGATTATATACACCATTCTACTCTTAAAGTTCTCTCTATTGGTAAGGCTTCACTAGAGAGCTCTATTTTTTTTTTTTTTTACTTTTAACTTTTTCTTCTGAGTTTATTGCTACCGGAACTTATTTCTTATTTGACAAGAACTTGTACAATTTGAAGCCACCCTTTTGGCATAATGCTTTACTGTTCTTGATTAAAGACATGCCTCTGCAGCTGTAGATAAAAATGTTCAACTATCAACTACATAAAATTCACTTCTAACAAAGGAGGTAGCTTCTATTCTACATTGCCATGCATAATCATCAGCTACAGCTTTCAGAGCAAAACTTGGAGAAAATGTGGTCGTCCTATAGTCTTTGATCTTTTAATCAGGATCTCCATTTTCCCACCAGCGAAAACGGAGGTTTGTGACCAGGCTTTACCTTTATTTGGTGAAACATGGCTTCTACATCACATGCAACTGTTACATATTCCTTCCTGAATCTGCACAATACGCCTATCAGATAATTTGTCAGATCTGGACCTTGTAGGAGATTCTCCTTAAGTGAATCATTCTTATGCACAGCACTACGATCGAAAACTCTTCTAATATTGTCAGGTTTCTTTGGATGATATACCCCATGATGTGGAATATACCATACTCTTCCATTATTGTAGTTTAGATCCTGGCATGGTGCCTCTTTCATAAATGCAACCTAGTCTTGGAGAAAATCACTCTTTTGTCTTAGCTTCCTCTCAAGACTCCTCAATCAGCACAATGCTAACTACTATTTAGAAGGTTAAGAGGGAGGGGCAACTCATAATGCCCATCTTTTAGTTGACAAATTTTTAAAATTTTTCTCAAGAAACTTTATCTTGATACGAATGAGGTATGCAAGGGTATCTGTGGGAGGGGGCCTCTCATGAAGGCATTATAGAAGTGATGATGCCCACAAAGCGGGTTGAGAGAATAAAGGCCTGGACATGTGGGCTCTGTTTACTTCATAAAAAAAAGTATCTGAGTTCCCTTATAAGCCCTCAAAGAATCAAAGAACTGTGGGCGTCCATGAAGTAGAATGGTGATGCATAAAAATATATATTTGCAATGCAATTCTGGTTTAGAAATAATATAAAACACACTGCAAATGTAGTAAAAAGTAAAACTTAATTATAAAAATCACAAATAATAAAACTGAAAAGATAAACGAACAAAAAAAAATAATTATGGCTGAAGCATTTCATAGCATAAAACTCGAAGCCGGTTCTCTAAGGTCATGAAAATAATCAAAATTATCACAGAACATACTGCTAGGTGAAAATTTTATGCTCGATAGCTAACAAACGATAGAAATCTACCAAAAACATTTGTAAATTAGGATTAAAACATACAGACAAGCAAACAAAACTTCTAGTTACTTACCAAATAAACTATAAAATGAGCAGATAAAAGAAAATACATTATAAAACAGCAAAATTAAAATCATGCTTAGCAAATAAATTGAATTTAAAAACAAATGAGAACGGCACTCTGGAAAAGGAGCTAGGAGAGGGAAGGGAAAGAGAAACAGGAGCTAGGAGAGGCAAGGGAAGAGACACAGGAGCTAGGAGAGGGAAGGGAAGAGACACAGGAGCTAGGGAGAAGGGAAAGGGAAGAGACACAGGAGCTAGGAGAGGGAAGGGAAGAGACACAGGAGCTAGGAGAGGGAAGGGAAGAGACACAGGAGCTAGGAGAGGGAAGGGAAGAGACACAGGAGCTAGGAGAGGGAAAGGGTAAGGAATAGGTAAAGGGAAAAAAAGGGTGAGGGAAGGCAGAGAAGGGAGGCCTGGGGGCCTCACAGGAACATTTCCTGTCTCAGTTTCTCTGGAATTAAGCTCAAATAGTTTTGAAGTTGTGTTAAGTCAATTATTTATTTTCCTTTTGTTGGTGAGGAAAGAAAGCTAAATGTTGTGTCTCCGTTAGTGGTAACCTTATTAATATTACTTTGCTGGCTAAGACTGAATCTGAGTCACTTGTGTTTTGACAATCACTGTTGACTCTCTCTATTATACTCCAACCAAGCAACGTTCTCCTAACAAAGGCTCGTCATCTTTTCCAGGAAAGTTTAAGCCAATCAGGAGTCCAACTTCAACACTTCTATTGTATGGCATTAGTTCGGTAGTTATTTTTTGTAAATGAGGCCACCCTTTTACACTTTCTGACCTCGGAATTCGATCATGTCTTGCTGGCATATTCTTCCGTGGATTAGTGGCTGGAAGTGCAACCTTTATGTTTTCATTTTTACCACACACTACCAGTCCTTTAGTCTTTGTGCTCTCAATTGTTTCTTCACCTGTCACTGTTATCTTCAGTCCAGGATATTTAGCCCATTCATGGATTCTTTAATAAAACATGCATCTGACTGTTCTTCCAATAATGCATAAACTGGTAGTTTTTCATATATATTTCTTTCATGATGTATCCATACTGGTAGCATCAGGGAATGCATCATACCCTCTGACTTTCTCATAATCTTTATTTTATTCATGTACCTCTGTTTCTTTTACACCGGCTGAGTGAGTCTCAAACCTTTTTGTTCCAAATTTGGTTATTTCCGGTTTACCTCTCTTACTACATGTTGAAACAGTGATGTTATGACTCCGATTAATTGCCATTACTGCACTATAAGATGAAACTGGACGGCAAGCTCTCTTTGCCTCCACTTCTATAAATTCACCCCCTCAAACAAAAAAAAAAAGAAAGAAAGAAAATGGGGGATAACGTGCATCATTTACAAACCATCTATAAACTACAGATTTCCATCTATCTATAAGAGCTGGGGATAACTTCTGTACATTTTGCTATTTTCTCGAGGATCATTTAATATTTAAAGTAATCTATTTTCATTACTGTTAAGCAATTCTTTAAGAAGCCTTGACAATTTCTGTAGTGCATGACTGTCTTTATTTGAAATCCTTGGCCACTCACTCATTTTCCTTCCAAAAGCATTTGTCACAATAACATTATCACCAAACCTATCCACTAATATACTCTTAGCCGCAAGATAAAGCTTCTGTAGGGATGTGTAGAAGTCGTCTAATGGCATCCTTAGCTTTCCCACTAGTATAGTGACCTAGATAGATTTTTTTTTCTGCAGGTTCTGTGACTCTTGACTATGAAAATAACAAAGATTTGAAGTCAGGTTGGAAACTCCAATAAATCTCCGCTGAAAATTTCTGGCTCTGGCTTAGGCAATTCACTTTTACATTTAGATGATAAAATATTTACATTTTTAAATACATTGCTGTCTATAATCTTTAAACTCTCTCATGGCTCAAAACTCTTTGCTTGTGGCCTAAGCTCTGGGCTTGCTTTTTAAAAAGTATGCTCTTATTTCAACATCCACTATCTCTAATTCATCTCTGATACATCATCCTTAGCAGCAGTTTCTTGTTTTAGTAAATTAGGATTTACTTTTTCAATTTCTGTCAGATCATCAATAGATTCAACATATTTATGAAGATGAATTTTTTTTTTACTTACATCTAAATCTTTATTTTGAAACAATTGTATGCATTTTTATGCATACAATTATAATGCTCCACTTTCAAAATTTTACTCTTGCAACAATTCGTCATGAGAACTTGGATCTACTTCCATTAATAAGGTAAAGGCATTAACAACTTTAAACTGTGATTCTTCTGCCTTTTTAAGAACATTACTTTGATCCAAACGTACTACACTATTAAGATTTGGCAATATCTTTGATAATACTTTTCTCCGTGCTAGCCTAGCTGTGTTATTTGATACACCCTTTTTCTGTTATAACCTTGATCCTAGCACCCTCCATTACCTCACTGGCCCCAGTTACCTAAGGTTGGTTACTTACAGCTTTTATGATTATGATTATGATTATGATTATGATTATGATTATGATTATGATTATGATTATGATTATGATTATGATTATTGATTATGATTATGATTATGATTATGATTATGATTATGATTATGATTATGATTATGATTATGATTATGATTATGATTATGATTATGATATTATTATTGTTTGGCTACTGACTTATATGGAACTTAAAACACCAAGTTTGTACATATTAGTCAAAAGTTCACTAGCCGTTGGTGATTCCCGTAGAAATGAAGAGTTTCTTTAAAGAGCAGAGATCTTCCAGTGATTTCATAGGTTATCCTCTTGCTCTTGGATTCTCATGATACATTCACACCATTCTTCCTCTCCTCCTTGAGCTTTGAATTATCTTGCAAGATGGGTTGATAAATGTGAATCCAACGCTCATTGGCATCCCCGCTGAGTTATGTTATTCTACATACAGAAGGTCCTGAGTTTATTTATATTTAGTTTAACTGTAGTAGAGAGACTGGAAATGTTTTTTTTTTTTTTTTGGGGGGTGGCATTTTATTGATCTTGAATACATCTTGATTTCTTC
>NC_051411.1:15589102-15591602 GCF_015228065.2 Penaeus monodon
TATATATATATATATATATATATATATATATATATATATATATATATAAATATTGGAGGCATTTTAATGGTACCACTGTCATATTAATATAAGATTGCTATGAAAGTAAACTAGCTGTTTTTTATCCTTGAAGGAGGAACAGGAGGATACCGGGGCTGAAAGCAGACTGAAATGCATAATGATGCAATAAGGGTGAAGAACAGCTGTCCAAGCCAACAAGATTAAACACTCGAAGCCGATCTTCCAATATAGAGCAAAACTTCATTACCTTTTTAGTTTATTTAAATTGTCGTAGCATAGCCCAGCTTGAATTCGTAGTAAGAAAATATAGAAAGTATTGGGAAAGTGCTGGAGAGAATTCTTGATGATCGTTTCTGAAAACGTATACACTTTAACTGTATATATACACAGTGCAACGTAGTGGAAACATTTAATTGGTGAATACGAGAGGTAGTGAGAGAGAAGAGGAATAAACATACACGTACACACTTTCATTCGCACATATGCACGAAAAGAAACGCACATGTATATACACGCATTATCATCACTATCATTAATCACCATCATATATCTATCCATCTACTATTCCATCTATATATTTCTCTCTTTTTCTTTTTCTTTATGTCTTATATATATATATATATATATATATATATATATATATATATATATATATATATATATATATATATATATACCATATATATATATATATATATATATATATATATATATAATATATAATATATATATATATATATATATATATATATATATATATATATATATATATATTTTGTGTGTGTGTTTTCTTTTCTTTTTTTTCTTTTTCTCTTATTATAATCTTACTTTCTTTCTCTCCCTTTACTTTTTTCAAGATCTAAGGAGTTAGGTATTCTATTAGGGTACTGCTGCTGTTACTGCTCAGAAGCTAGCTAAAACTTTCCTTAAGTTGATCTCAGTGGGTTCCTTCCGAAAATGATAGCGTGTGGACGATATGATCCCAATTCCAAGGGGTAGGTACATCGATTATTACTGCCAGTGTTTGAAGGTGCCATGGGTACCACTGTTCTAAATAATACAAATTACCTTAGAATTACTCTAAGAATTTCCGTGCCATAAAAATTATCTTAAAGGTAATTACCTTTAAACAGTGTTGAGGGGACCAAATATACATATCCTGGACCACTATGTAATGATATATCCTCTGATTGGAGTTTCATAAAAGTAAATACTAGCATGCCTGTGCAATATAATTTTGACTGAGACAGTGATTTCTCTCCTTTGACATTCAATTATTTTCTGGTCATTATTATTCATAATTGCGTTTTTTTTTCTTCTTTTGACAGGGGGGGGGGGGATTCTAGACAATAGTTCCACTTTTCTTGTGCCTCCCCTGAAAATTGTAAGTTACATTCATTCATATGCGGTATACATACATAATACCTTCTCATATCCACTGACCATGCGCTTTCTCATACAACTTCTATAGCATTTGTTATTTTCCCAGAATCTAATTAAAGAGGAATTGTAGATTATTCACGTAACACTATCTTGCTCCAGGTTTAATGTAGCGAGGTCACACCAACAATCGTGTACAGTCCACATTTCGGACTCGTAGAGTAGTAAGTGTGTATAACCATGAAGAATTTCAATGATTGGCCTAACATGTGATTTTACGATTCTGACTAATATCACCGGAGTATTTTGTATTTTGTTATTGCCTTAAGCGGATTGACTGAATGGCTACAATACACTGTAAATCAAATCGGCGAATAATATAATAGCATATGTGTAAAGACTTTGAAGTATCAATTCTTTGTGAAAAGCCAAGGAACAAAAGGTTCTACTATATAGTAATGAACTGTATACTATATCACACACACACACACACACACGCACACACACACACACACACACACACACACACACACACACACACACACACACACACACACACACACACACACACACACACACACATATATATATATATATGTGTGGGGAGGGGGGTAAAAAAAATATGACTTTTTCCAGAAAAAAAATCCTTTCTGTTGATAATATTTTTTTTTTAACATAACTCAAATATTTGTCAAATAGGAGGACCATCTTTAAGTGCGTCCCCTCATGACACCCCCAGTGTGGATGCACATATACTCTATATAGACTTACAAATTATTAAATCAGTATGCAAATGTAACTGTAGCATTCATTAGTCTAATTATCAGTAAATGGTTTTATGCAAACAGATTATGTAATCAGAGGGGGAAAAATTGGTAGACCTGTGGAGTACCACAAAGAATTTATTTCCTCAATACACATTAATATTGAATATAAAATGCGATAGGCCCTAGTTACTCGTAAATGCAATCTACAACAAAAGCAAGAAAAAGGTTTGACTTTTGGTACTGAAATTGATTATTAGTCACTGTACAGAAGAAAAGTGAGGAATGAACACATCTTGATTTCAGTGACCACAAAAGATTATGTTTGGCCTTAC
>NC_051411.1:15606602-15609102 GCF_015228065.2 Penaeus monodon
GCAGTGGGCAGGCTGACGGTTAGAATTATTATTAGGAAATCCCGGTGCCTTCGGTTATTTTATATTGTGATCCCTTTTATTTATTTTATTTTGTACTTTTAAAATGCTCTCTAATTTTATATACTTTTTAATGCTGAAGTACCCCCGCCCCCTAGTTTACCCAATGACAATTTTACCGTTTTAATTGCTTGAAATATCAAATACATGTTGCGATCTGAAACTTTATTGATGTTTCAATAAGTTCCTCGTCAACCAGTGGTAATTATTGTAAAGGTAAATGAAAGTAAGTGGTAAACATGTTGTGAAGTTAAAAGGATCGGTGACCTTGAAATATTGAAAATCTAATTCACTTATGTACGGAAATTTCAAAGGTAATTATCTTGAACTCCTAATTCACAGAATATACACCTGTAAAATTAAACAAGAGGAGCTAGACAGAAACGATAAATAACGAAGCATAAATCATAATGATAAAGACCCTCAGTAATAAAGATAACAAATTAAATATATTAACGATCTTCAACTTTGAAATAATAGATTTTAAATATTTAAATTTTAGATAGTTAAAGGAGATCTAAAATTTAAGCCCAGGTACTAAAATAAAGCATATAATGCTAATAAACAAGGTTCCCTTAGCCAGAGGATTTGTTTACCAATAAATCAGAGCAGGTATGCATGCCAAGGTTAAAGAGGAAACAAGCCGTTTGACCGATGAGGCGCCCGATCAATAAATACCCCGCGCACGGTGGCGCTAGTTTGACTGTTACCGAAGGAATTTCATACAAAAGAGGGTTTTTCTTAAATACTGTTATCTGCCGCCCACAAAACTGTTGGGCGAAGCATTAAGAGAAAGCAACGATATTCCTTTACTCCTCTTGTTGTCGTGGTTCCCCGTACCTGGGAGGTATAGAGGTTAAGGGAAAATAATAGAAAAGTAAGATGTGAGATAGTGGAGAGGAAATCGAACGTAATTAAGAGCTTAATTACACCTTAGTATAGTCAAGACTATACTAACTCTCCGTGGAATGGAACTGGGGACCCTACCACGTACTCACTCCAAGAGCATCACAACATGAAAACTACAATTAAGTATCATGCTGTGACCACGGCCGCTCAAACATGAGCTTATACCGTTGAAAAAAAAAAAAAAAAAAAAAGTAAAGACTAGCGAGTGTGAGGTGTGCTCGCTTGCGCGTCCTCCCCCTCGGTTCAAACACTCTTACCAACTCTGTCATACACGTACTCCACACACACATACATGCACACATACACGTTCTGTCTTTCTGTACACACTCTTGTATTTGACACACATATATATACGCGTTCCCACACGCAAATAAATGGGTGGTGGCAGCTGAGATGAGTAAGCCACAGGGGAAGACTTATCTACCTTGATTAACAGGTGTCACCATCACCACAGGTCGTCCAGTGGGCTCCCGCGCACACCTGACGCTATCTATCATATATATATATATATATATATATATATATATATATATATATATATATATATATATATATATACAAACAGACATACAGACACATACACAAACACACAGAAACAACACACACAGATGTGTATGTATATATGTGTATATGTGTGTGTGTGTGTGTGTGTGTGTGTGTGTGTGTGTGTGTGTGTGTGTGTGTGTGTGTGTGTGTGTGTATGTGTATGTATGCATCTATGTATGCATGTATGTATGTATGTATGTATGTTTGGGAGAGAGTGTGTGTGAGAGAGTGTGTGAAACAGAGTGTGAGATATATATGTATATATATCATCATCATTTAACGGTAGGTTCATGTCTGAGCCGCCGTGGTCACAGCATGATATTCAATTGCAGTTTTCACGTTGTGATGCTCTTGGAGTGAGTACGTGGTAGGGTCCCCAGTTCCTTTCCACGGAGAGTGCCGGTGGTACCTTTTTAGGTAATCATTCTCTCTATTTTATCCGGGCTTGGGACCAGCACTGACTTGAGCTGGCTTGGCCACCCAGTGGCTAGGCAGGCAATCGAAGTGAAGTTCCTTGCCCAAGGGAAACAACGCGGCGGCCGGTGACTCGAACCCTCGAACTCAGATTGCCGTCGTGCAGCTGAGTCGACGCTTAACCATTCGACACGCGGCCTGACTATCATGGCTCCTGATTTCTTGGCAATTAGAGCGGTGGTTTGCCATTGCCTTCCGCCCGGTTTTTTTTTTTTTTTTTTTTTTTTTTTTTTTTTTTTGATCACACTCTATTACCCGCATGACGGCTGACTTGTCCCACCAGGAAGCAGCAACGAGTGAAGTTCTTGCCTAAGGGAACAGCGTGGGTCGGTGACTCGACTCGACTCAGATTGCCGTCGTGGACAGTCTTGGTCGACGCTCTACATTCGGCACCGTCGGCCATGTTATTATAATGACATTATTATATAGAGAGAGATAGAAGATATTATAGCAGATGGGAGAGAGATAGTGTGTGAGAGAGATGTGAACAGAGTGGAGATATATATTATATATA
>NC_051411.1:15619102-15624102 GCF_015228065.2 Penaeus monodon
GAAAAGTGAACACGGGGAAACATACACAGTGGCAGACGAAAGTTAAGACTACGAACATTAACGAAACAACCATCGTAATCCTTGAAGGTGCTATTGTAATTACACAATTAATCCCAACAAAGAATGAGAACAAAGGGGGAAGGAAGGAGCCAGAAGCGGTCGTGGAAGAGGGGAATAAATGGATGAAGACGTAAGGAATACAGAAAGAGGCAAGGAAAAGACTATGTGAAAAACATAACCGAACAGAACATATGACGTATACAGTGTGTTGGCTCTTTGCTTTGAAGAAAGAAAACATTGAATAAAACCAGAGAATTCCAAGATGAGGATATACGTTGATAAGGAAGAATCTTTTATAACAGAAAGGCTGATTGTGTGTGTGTGTGTGTGTGTGTGTGTGTGTGTGTGTGTGTGTGTGTGTGTGTGTGTGTGTGTGTGTGTGTTGTGTGTGTGTGTGTTTTGTGTGTCTTTATATCTATATCTAGATATAGATATGTGTGTGTTTGTGTATGTTATATATATATATATATATATATATATATATATATATATATATATATATATATATATATATATATATACTGATATACAAATGCAAGTAAAAACAAATATATCGCTGTACAAAGACAAAGACGCAAGTCATATTGGTATTTATAAAGTAATATTTATTTTTCATAGAGTACTTCAAAGACCATGTAGTATTAATAATAACAATAACAACAAAAATAATAATGATAATAATATTGATAACAACAACAACAACAACAATAATAATAAAAGTAATAATAATAATAATAATAATAATAATAATAATAATGATAGTAATAATAATAATAATAATGATAATAAAATAATAATGATTGATATAATTATCTTCATAATCATAATCATGATGTGATGATAATGGTCATTATAATAAAACTATTTATTACTATTATCCTTATATCAATAATGATGATAATAATGATAATGATGCTAAAAGAGCATTACAATAATATGTGACAGATAATAACAGCTAATATTAATGACAAAGACATAATCTTGAATATATACATTGCAATATATATTATTAAAAAATGGTAATAATAGAAATAATAATAGCAATAGTAATGTTAATAGTAGTAGTAGTAGTAGTAATAGTAGAAGTAGTAGTAGTAATAGTAGTAGTAGTAGTAGTAGTAGTAGTAGTAGTAGTAGTAGTAATAGTAGTAGTAGTAGTAGTAAAAGTAGTAGTAGTAATAGTAGTAGTAGTAGTAGTAGTAGTAGTAGTAGTGGCAATAGCTGTAGCAGTCGCAGTAGCAGTAGCAATGGTGGTAGTAGTAGTAGAAGCAGTAATAGCTGTAGTGCGTAATAGTAATACTGAATGGTAATACTATTAGTTAATGACATAACCTAGCTACTATAAAGGTAAAAGTATTAATAACAAAAGTAGCAATGCTATTGATGGGAATAATAGTTGTATTCGCAATAACAATATGAACGGTAATAGCGTTTACAATGCTATTTCATACATTACTATTATAACTACGAACGCCAACCGCAAGGAGGGTGAAAGTACGTAAATAGAAGTAATTTGCCATAAAGCACTTCGCCGTCAGGGTCATTATTATCAAGATTTTTCTGTCTTTTATTAATAACACGACGGGCCGAGTCCACCCACTTTCCCCTATAACTCTTACACTACCTTTTACTTTCCTCCTCGCTCTAACCACATCCCTCGAGAACGATTATTTCATACCGCCTTTAATTACATTCTCTTATCAACTTAATGACTGTGGCGTTTCCCACATTTATCCAATTATACCATTCTTGTCTTGTTTCTAGTAATTTGTCGTCTCATTATATGGAATTGGTTTCAAAGGTGGAGTTTGTATTGTGTTGAAGCGTTTTATTCGCCAAGAACACGCGTCCGGATAACTGGTAAGGAAAAAAAAAAAAAACAAAAAAATTGATAATTTCATTTAGAGTGATAAACTGATAACCTCTTGCATGGTGGACTTTTCGACAGTGCTGTATATGTCCATGATTTCTGTAACATACCATTTTTACGTGATCAGTGATGTTGACTATGGGTATTCAACAGGGCTGCCTATGTCCAGGATCTCATACTGTATGACCACATTTACTATACAGTATGTATGAAAGGCATGATCAGTGGCGTTGGCTAAACATATTGATTCATGCTGATTTGATGTTCCAAAATGTTGTCGCTTTCCGACTCTCTCCTATCCTATCCATTTGCCTCTTGATTTGTGTGCGTGCGCGGATGTATTGTCTCCCCTTCTCTTTACCTTCATTTGTTATTTTATTATAGCTTTAAATTATTCGTAGCTCTGACGCGTTATTATAGAAGTTTTATCCAACTTCTTACAAAGTATTGCTTTGTTGTTCTACCAATTGGTAAATGCATTTTCCCCACCTTTCATCATCTTTGTTTGCAGCATCTTTTGCACCCTCTTCTCGCCTTTTATCTGTTTCTCCTCTTTCATTCTCTTCTACGTGAACGGAAAACATTGAGGGTATAAAATACATCATAAACTCCTACACGAGAGAGTTTTTTTTGTGTTCTCCCCTTTCTTTCCTTTTCTTTATCCTTCCGTCCTTCCCTCGCGTCTCTCCCCTCAGCTCTTAGGTTACAGGCCTCAGGGCATTAGGGGGCTGCATCATTCCGGGCATTGATCCCTCCGAGATGGTGATCGTTATAGTGAATGGTTCGCTGCTGCACTGTGTATACACTGTAATCTCGAGGTTCAGCGAAGGCCGTGATAGTGAGGGTGATGCACGATTTTACTTTGTCCTGCCTGCGGTGTCCACAAAAGTTGATGTGAATGCGTGCATGTTAGGCCGAGGAGATGAAGGGCTTTGTGTATATATATGTGTGTGTAAGCTATGCTAGAAAATATAAAGAAGTGAAAGTAAGTAAAGTAAGTAAAAATGTATAAATAAATAAATATATATATATATATAATATATTTTATATATATATTATATATAAATTATATATATATATATATATGTGTATATATATATATATATACATATATATTATTTTAATATATATATATAATATATTATAATATATTATATATATATATAATATGTATATATATTGAATACACACACACACACACACACACACCACACCACACAAACACACACAATATATATATATATATTATATATATATTTTATATATAAAATATAAAATTATATATCCCAACATATATATATATATATATACATATATATATATATATATATATATATATATATATATTAATATATATATATATATATGTGTGTGTGTGTGTGTGTGTGTGTGTGTGTGTGTGTGTGTGTGGGGTGTGTGGTGTGTGTGTGTGTGGTTTGTGTGGGGTGTGTGTGTGTGTAATATAAATAATAATAAAATAACAATTGGTTTATTGATTTTCATGCAGCCAGAGGCTGAAAAGAAATGCAGATAGAGACAAACTATATATACATAAACATATAAGCAACACACCAAAGTAAACTAACAACCTATAACAACAAAATAAACAGATTAACAAAAGCCAATATCCAAATCAGGTGTGCTAGGATTTGAACTAGTAATTATGGACTAGTGTTCGTTGATGAGTCGGACTAGAGTGGGTACTGTGCTCCGGTGGTAGCGGTCAGTGCGGGCCCTGATGGGCACCAGTTTGTTGGCGGCGCGTCGGGGGGCAGCAGGTCACGGTAGCGTGGATGGCACAGCAATTTTAGACCAAACTGCTGCAGTGAGGTTGAGTAGTGAGTGGCGAGGGGAGGTGAGGCCTAGGGCAGCCAGGGCGCTGTCATGGCTGGTATAGACAGGGCCGAGAATGATCTTGGCTGCCCTTTTCTGCACCCTCAAGTTGTAGCAGCTGGGTGGAGGTGAGGGAGGGGGACCAGGCGGGTGAGGCGTAGGTCATTTTAGGCAGGATGCCTAGATATACCGACTTCTGGCGATTGATGGTGACGTGATTTGCGGTGGTCCAGGAGAGAAGGTTGCCGAGGGTGCGCCGGATGGCGGAGCGGTCAGGGCAGGAACTACCAATGGCGGCGGCGATGATCGAGTCGTCCACGTATTTCCAACGATGCTCGGTATCAAGGAGAGCGTCGTTAATCATGACTAGGAAGCATAGGGGGCCCATTCTAGTCCCCTGGGGTCTCCGCACGTAGTGGCAGAAGGCGGGAAAACTTGACCCTGCAGCGCACGGCTGTGAATTTTGGGGAGAGAAAGTCCTGCCAGCCAGGGGATGAGGCATCCCTGATGCTCCTGGAAGCTGCTGCTTTTGAGATGACCGTAGTGTGATCCACCAGGTCGAAAGCTTTCTTGAAATCTATGAAGATGCTGGTGATGGAGGATTTGCGTTTGTCGAGGTGGGCGTGAACGAAGTCGAAGAAGCTGACGAGGAAGTGTGTGGTGGAGGAGGAGCGCATGTTGCTGAACTGCCAAGTGTCAACGCTGGGCGCGAGGTCCTGATAAGCCCAGTCGTCGACAAAGCTTTCACAGCAGGCTGGGCAACGGAGTTATGGTGATGGGTCGTAGTTCGCCGAATGAGGCGGGGCTTGGGGTTTTCCCGATGGCGGTGACAAATACGGTCTTCCATTGTGATAGGCACTTAGACTGTTGCAATGAGGCGTTTATTATGGAAGTAAAAGGAGTGGCAAGTTCCATTGCGAACTCCTTGATAAGCGCATTGGCAGGTCAAGGGGGGTGGTGGCTCTCTTGGGGGGGGGGGGTAGCTTCTGACATATTGAGGCGAAGTGGTCATTGAGAACCTCTGCTGCTTCACTGGGGCTGAGGTTCCTGGCGCATGGAAACGTGCACGGCCGATATGGAAGGCCGCACAGCTCCCGAACTTTTCCGAACCATTGGCTGGGCTGCAGGTGTTGTAGTTTGTTGTGGTAGAAGGTTTTCTTGGCTATTTTAATTTCCCCGATGACTGTGTTGCGGAGTGATTTGTAGGCGGTGATGTTGTGCGAGTGGAAGACTTGAT
>NC_051411.1:15634102-15636602 GCF_015228065.2 Penaeus monodon
AATAACATTGAATATGTATTTGGTACCTTGCGCTGATTAGCTAAAAGTGGTTCTGTCGGTCCGTTAGTCCTATTAGCAGCTACGATCACATTAAAATCTTTACACCAACGAAAACTGGGTCTTTCGATGCAACGCATTTGAATACGACATAATAACTGGCAAAACACTTCACCAACTTAATCGTATGTACCAAAGGAGTAAGATACGAATAGCTTTTCAATGAAAAGCATTGTATACCTTTTCTAGAGGATGTAAGGCAATTTTTCGGAATTTATGACTACAATTCCGTTCCAGACTAAAACGATCAATATCTTATCGCTAGGTCCCAGTCATTTATCAAGAAGTGTCACAGAGATCTGCATGCAATAATTTGTACTGTATTCTAGATACTCTAGTATGGTGTATTTGTTCAGTAATAAAGGAAAGTAAGCTATTTCTTAAATGCTTCTAACAATAGTGTCGAATAATTTACATATACGAAACATGTCCAAAAGGTAGGTGGATTGGTGGAATCCTGTGCCATAATCTTGATGTGTTTGTTTTTTTGTGCATTTGGATGTGTGTCTGTGACAGATAGATAAATAGATAGACAGATAAATGGGGAAAGACGGATAGATAGTTAGATAGAAAGATAGATAGATAGATAGAGAGATAGAGAGAGAGAGAGAGAAAGGATGGAGGAGGAAGAAAGGCAAGCAGATAAAAAGAAAAATATAGTAAGAGAAACATATCTCGTAAACAGACATCGATTTATAGATGGTAGACGCCGTCTGGACATCCCTAAGATGAATATGCTACATATAGATGTTTATACTATTTTTACACGAATAATCAGCATTGCCCTATTATTGATATATTTTTGAGAAACTGAACTGGTGTTCGGAAGACATAAAACTCCACATTTATAAATCACTGACGATAATTTATAGCGTGCATATTTTATGTCGCTGCGGTTAGGCGTTTGAATTACTGTCGGCAAATACATAATATTTGTGAAATATAATTTTATAAGAATATGAAATATGAAAATCTGACAAGACCGTGTTAAGCAGAACTACGAGGCGTCGATCACTTCAGGGAGAGGAGGTTCTTGTTCTCGGGGTAGAGTGTAATTGGAAATTGAGTTCTCAGAAAATGCACTCGAGCGAAGCTCAAAGAGAGGCAGAGAGACAGAGAGAGCGAGCGAGAGCGAGAGAGAGAGAGAGAGAGAGAGAGAGAGAGAGAGAGAGAGAGAGAGGAAGAGAGAGAGGAAGAGAGAAAGAGAGAGAGAAGAGAGAGAGAGAGAGAAGAGAGAAGAAAGAGAGAGAGAGAGAGAGAGAGAGAGAGAGAGAGAGAGAGAGAGAGAGAGAGAGAGAGAGGGAAGAGAAAGAGAGAGAAGAGGAGGAGGAGAGAGAGAGAGAGAGAGAGAGAGAGAAAGAGAGAAAGAAAAGAGAGAGAGAAGAGAGAGAGAGAAGATAGAGAGTAGAGAGAGAGAGAGATGAGAGATAGAGATAAGAGAGAGAGAGAGAAGAAGACAGACAGAGAGAGAAGAGAGAGGACAGAGAGACGAGAGACAGAGAAGAGGGAGAGAGAGAGAGAGAGAGAAGAGAGGAGAGAGGAGAGAGAGAGAAAGAGAGAAAGATAGGAGAGAAGAAGAGAGGAGAAGAGAGAAGAAGAGAGAAAATATTTAATATGCATTTACAAGTTATTTATAAGAAAAGATAGATAAATGATAAGCAGAGGATTGGAAGAGAATAGGTCAGACCATGAGGGGAGTGGAAAGAGAGAATACATTGTTAATTAATAAAAATATATATTATAAAAATAAAATTAATATAATAGAGATAGAATGGAAAGATATTATATATGACAAGTGAAGATGATATGAAATATATATAATATATATATATTATATTAGAGAATAGAATGAATAATATATATATTATCATTATATATATGATTACAGAATAATAAATATATATATGACTATATTAGATATATATATATTATATATTATATATATATATATATATTATATTATATAATATAGGAGATAATAATATTAACATATATTAGCATTATAATTATCATTATTATATTGATGAATATAAAATAGATAATATAAGAAAGTTATAAGTATATATATAAAATAAAAAATAATGATAATTATATTATTATATTATATTTATTCTTACATTAAGTATATTTAATAATAATAAATATATCATATATTATTTATATAATAATATTGTGATAATTATAATATATATAATAATTTAATTATTAAATTCATTATTATATTATTATTATTTATTATTATTATTATATTATTATTATATTAAATTATTATATTTATTATATACTCAATTTATTATATATTTATATAATTAGTTTTTTATATATCTATTAAATCATATAATTATTATATCATATTATCTATTATTATTATTGTTATTGTTGCTGTTGTTACTATTATTATTATTATTATTATTATTATTATTATTATCATTATTATTATTAT
>NC_051411.1:15656602-15659102 GCF_015228065.2 Penaeus monodon
TGATGATGATGATGATGATGATGATGATGATGATGATGATCATCATCATCATCATCATCATCATCATCATCATCATCATCATCAGCATTTATGAATTCACAAATAAGTAATTTTCAATTTTGACTCGCATCAACTGAGTACTTATCAAGACCTTAACCACAAAAATGACCATGTCAGATTGTCAAAACATTGTAGCCTGTACAGAATGCAAAATTATTAATGACAGAATGTCTCCACAATTTAGGCCTGTGAATAAACATTTTAATTTTGAGTTTAATGTGGCTGCCTGTAGAATACAAAGTACGATGCACGGGGAATATCTGCAGTTGTGAGTCGTTATCATGGTAATATATCATATGCTTGTTACGTGCAAAAGGGAAGGGGTATATTCTGGCCTAGAGGGGTATATTCTAGGCTTGCCCATTTCATACCCGGGAGTATAAACTGGCCTAGCCTAACTTATATCCCGGGTATAAAACAGCCAAGCCTAAAATAACCCAGGGCGGGGGTATAGTCTAGCTGTTACACCGGGTCATAGATTTTATACTTAAGTTTTCGTAGTGTTTCGCTTCTCCGCCTTGGAGATCCGTGCATCTTATGATTCTTTTTTGTTAGCCCTTGGTCATTCCCGCAGCGGCGGCAGCAATGGGAAATCTCACTCTAACCAAAACTACTTCGGACAGAACGATAGCGTCTCGTTTTGTAAAGAAAGAAAACAAAGGAAGAAAGAATTATATGTATATATAATATATATATATATATATATATATATATATATATATATATATATATATACATATGTAGGCGTTGGTTTGTATGTAAATATGTATGTATGTATGTATGCAAACATGATGTATGTATATATGCATGTATGTATGTATGTATGTATGCATGTATGTATGTGGAAGAAAAACCCACAATACAAAAACTAGATTTATTGAAAATGAGACTACAGTTCCGAAATCCACCTGGATTTTTCTTCCATTGTCTCAACACGGAAGAGTGTTTTTTTCTATTCATGTATGTATGTGTATATGCATTTATGTATGTATATATGTATGTATATATGTATGTATATATGTATGTATATATGTATGTATGTATGTATGTATGTATGTATGTATGTATGTATGTATGTATGTATGTATGTATGTATGCATGCATGCATGCATGCATGTATGTATCTATGAATGTGTGTATATGTATATATATATATATATATATATATTATATATATATATATATATATATATATATATATATATGTACATATATATGTACGTATTTATGTATGTATGTATAAATGCAACATGTATTTTAATGTAGAGGCCGTTTTTATAGCTTCTCCGGAACCCTTAACACTTCTGATATATTTGGATACATCCTGAAACATGTTTGCCCTTAACGCGCACATTATTGGAACCTATTAAACATCTTTTTGTTTTGCAAGCCTCTCGCTTGATACAAAGTGATACACTCCGGCCAGCTAATCAGAGCGATAGTTTTCATTATTTCACGTACGTCTCAGTAAGGGTTTTATATTTTTATTAATTACAAATCGTATCATATGTTTCTAGATATAAAACTTATATAAAAAGAGACATAAAATGCTTCTGCACTTTTTAAGCAGTACACCAAACCCATGTTCACTCTATATGATAAAGTTATGACGGTCGTTGAAACGCCTAGGTAAGAATTTCCAACGTGTCCAAGTCATATGAGGCGGTATTGACTTTGGTGGGATGAATATCAGCAAACTCATTCTGTACCGATATCCTAAAATTAATGAAAAGGCTGTGGGTCTTGATTTATTTATATATTACTGGTATTAAAACTAATAATTGCCTGTGACTATTATTTGAACATGGAGTTCCCTCGAGATGGATACGACAATATACAAACTTCAAACGAAATTCTTCCACTCTCCATCTGAACAACAATGGAAGTAATAAATTTTTCTTCTTTTTTTTCTGAGAAATACATTTAAAAGTTTCCACAAACTTGCTACGTGAAGAGTGGTGTGTAATTGAACTATGAGTTGGACAGTACTATGGTTCTTTTCTTGATTTTTAAATATATAAAGCTTCCATAATACTTGACTTATGATTAAAAAGCATAAATACATGGCAAGTGCTTTAATGGTTTTCTAAACAACATTAATGGTTTCGGTTTGCTACAAAAATGCCCTTAATATGTATGTGACTGGTAAAACAATAATGCGCCGTTACTATGGTGTCGCTACGCCATATGACCCCACAAAAAGATTGTCTAACAAGAAACTAGACTAGCTTCCTGGATATTAGCCATCTACTTACGCCATAGTATGATAGCGAGGCTTTACAATAGAAAATCTTATACAAAGCCAGGTTACCGCGGTCACCTCGATATGCAATAATGCATTTTACATACCTTCCCTGACAGTTACTCGAAAAGCTTCTCACATATACGTACATATATACATATCTTTGTGCACACACACAAACACACACATACTTATGTA
>NC_051411.1:15664102-15674102 GCF_015228065.2 Penaeus monodon
TAAAGAGAGGTATGTGACAATATAATTTTGTAAGGAAATATTCCGTTATTTTTTGTTTTGTTTGTTTGTTTTATTTTAGATAAAACAGAAAATTAACTTTTGTCTTTTTTTAGATGTGGTTTTAATTAAACTTGTTCTTTGCTCTCAGTATTAAGCCTTTACCCAATTTATACTGTGTAGAAAACCAATGGGTTCGCAGTCATGGCTTCAGGCACATGATTGGCTTCGGAAAAAAAGAGTGATTGAGATAGGATGATCTTTTTCAACGTTGCAACGCCAGCACGCAAATACAAACACGTGCAATTTTTCCCAAACGAATTGATCATTATCTTTGTATACTCTAGGTTTATTGAATTAAATAGAATACACTTTAGTAACGAAAATTATTACGCTATAATGATCACGGGACAGCTTTAATCAATGTTCATAAATTATTTTTTATGAATTAGTAATTTAGATTGGCCTAAGGTGTTGCAATAAGATAGAATATTAAAACATTTGTTTTGGAACTATTTACTTATGCACATTTACGATTTATGCGATAGATTAGTGCGATGATGAAAGTCTTTTCTTCTGGCGTCTCTTCAGTATTCCCTTTCTTATTCCTTTGAACAAGACAAGACCAAAGGTGCGAGGGAGAAAACAGCATTGCAATTCATTGCTGACGAAGACATGTTGCTGGTGTGAAAGAAGAATTTTGAGGTGCTTCAGGAAGTGGTCGATTCTAATAAGACTATTCCATAACAATACAGATAGGCATTCTAATGTAAAGAATATTGTCATAACAAGTGGAAGGTCACGCTAGGAAGATTCGAAAATTAGTAATCGAGTTAATCTTTCCAAAGAAGACAGATGTACGTCAGTTCATGAAAGGAAAGCTATTATTTCAGAACCTAGCTTAAATTCTGATTTCATTTCAGCTATAAAATATATATGCAGTATACACACACACACACACACGTGTGTGTTTGTGTGTGTGTGCGTGTGTTATATACATACACACATACATACACACACACACACACACACACACACACACACACACACACACCACACACACACACACACACACACGACACACCACACACACACACCACACACACACACACACACACACACACACACACACACACACACACACACACACACACACACACACACACACACATATATATATATATATATATATATATATATATATATATATATATATATATATATATATATATAATAATATATATATATGTAATATATAATATATATATATATATATATATATATATATATATATATATATATATATACATATATATATATATATATATATATATATATATATATATATATATATAAAGTATAACCAAACAGACACACACACACACACACACCACACACACACACACACACACACACACACACACACACACACACACACATATATATATATATATATATATATATATATTATATATATATAATATATATATATATATAATATATTTAATGTGTTTAGATATCTTAAAAAAGTAAACGCCAATATTAATTTCTCATTCTGAGAATCATTCTATCTGTGTCAGCGTCTGAACTTTCGCAAATGTTTAAATATCATTACAGTTCTGTAAATTTCTATGGAAAAGGAAGATAATTAGCTGAATAAACAGAAGCGAAGCAGAAGAGCAAACTGGTTCAAAATGCTACATTTAGTTTTACTTTTCATTCATAGAAGCCTAATGAAGGTTCTACAGCGACCTACAGAGTAAATTTTAGATATCCATTCAACAACCACTGACCGTGGGCCTCGGAAAAAGACTTGTGTCATTGTCTCCTTGATCATCTGCGTCATCTTCATCACCCGCGTTCCTCATTACACCGCTCCCGCCCTTAACTCTCCGGATGATGAAGTATAACTTTATCCCCTTATCCAATTCTTTCCTTTATCTCCCCTCCCCCTTTCCTCATTACGAGCTAACACTCTCTCCCCCCTTTCCCAACCCCACCCACCCCCGGTCGTCTTCATGCTCGGGGATCCTCTCGGACTAACAATTAGGCGCGGGGGTCGTGATTCCACAGCCGCTGGGCCATCATGCGCTCTCTCATTCTGCCTCTGTTTGTTTATAATTAGGTTGAGGCCTTGACAGAGAGAACTCTCCAAGGCGCTACTTGAGCCATTGTGTGTGCACGCTCCCCTACCCACCAGCTTCAGTGTCCTGCTACGAATTATGGATGGGCCTGGGTAGTCCCTCTCCACGCATGCGCTGGCTGTGCATGTCGAGGAAAGCGGTGGTGCATGATTAAGACATCAGGAGAGTTACACACACTCATTCACTCACTCACCCACTTACACACTCACCCGCTCACTCTCACTCTCACTCACTCACTCTCACTCACTCGCTCCTCACTCACCCACTTCACTCTCACTCATCACTGCACTCACACACTCACTTCTCTCACTATCTCACCCTCACTCTTACGAACTCACTCACTCACTCATTCCACTCTCACTCTTACTCACTCACTCATCTCACTCACTATCACCTCATCACTCACTCTCACTCACTCACACACCACACACACCACACACACACACACACACACACTCACACACACACTCACTACACACCACACACTCACACCACCACTCACCTCACACACCCACACACAACACCACACCTCACTCTCATTCAATAACTCTTACTCTCACTCACTCTTACTCTCACTCACATCTCACTCACTCACTCACTCTCACTCTCATTCACTCACTCACTCTCACTCACTCCCTCACTCTTACACACTCGCTCCTCGCTTACTCTCACTCTAATCCACTCACTCACTCGCTCACTCTCACTCTTACTCACTCACTCTCACTCAATTAATCACTCACTCTCACTCACTCACACACTCTTACTCTCACTCACTCACTCACTCTCATTCATTCATTCATTCACTCACTCACTCACTCACTCTCAAACTCACACACACACACACACACGCGCGCGTATATACATATATATTCACATAGAAAATACAACTATATTCAATTTACATACTTTGCCTCGTCTCTACAAAGCATTTCACGAGGCTGTATGAACGGACCGTGTGGCCTTATTGCTTTAAATTGAATCTGGCGCCTTGTTACACAGAAATATCTTGCAGGATATATCATGCCTTTTTGTGGTATACCTGTCTTGGCATTCTTCTGATTTTGCGAGTAAGGCACTAATGCACTCAAGACACGGCATGTAGAAGGTACAATTTAGGGGCCGTTCTTTGTCCTAGTGTGTAAAAGGAGGAAAATAAATAAACAAAATGTGTTTGCGTGTGTTTGTATTTACACACACACACACACACACACACATATATATATATATATATATACATATACATATATATATATATATATATATATATATATATATATATATATATATATATATATATATATATATATATACACTCATTCACTCACTCACTCACACACATGCATATATATTCATGCACACACACAAACACACACACACACAAACAACACACACACACACACACACACACACACACACACACACACACACACACACACACACACACACACACACACACACGAACACACACACACACATATATATACGAGCACACACGCATTTATATATATATATATATATATATATATATATATATATATATATATATATATATATATATTTTTTTTTTTTTTTTTTTTTTTTTTTTTTTTTTTTTTTTTTTTTTTTCAACAGCCATTCATTCCACTGCAGGACATAGGCCTCTCTCAGTTAACTACTGAGAGGTTATATGGCAGTGCCACCCTTGCCTGAATGGATGCCCTTCCTAATGAACCGCAGTTTGTGCCACGGCGGTGACTTCCCCTACATACGTTTGACTTCTCAAGGCGATATGTCGTTTTCTATGTAGGCAATCGAGGTGAAGTTCCTTGCCGGCCGGTGACTCGAACCCTCGAACTCAGATTGCCGTCGTGACAGTCTTGAGCCCGCTCATGTTTGAGCAGCCGTGGACATCTCCACCATCCTTCGCCACTCAACTCGACCTTGCGCTTTTCTTTCCACTTGTACCATCTACAGCCCGCAAATATCTTTGATGTTGTCGCTCAGTCTTGTCTTCGGTTTGCCTCTTCCTCTGTTTCCTATCACCATCCCTGTCAGCAAGTTTTTCTTAATACTTTTACTTCTCATCACATGACCAATAAACTTTAGTTTCCTTTTGTTCAAGATGTTGGTCATACATAGCTTTTATTAGTTGGATGATGTGTTTTGGAAATTTCATATCGTTCATGTTATTCCAGAGGATATCGTGATCAACAGTATCAAAAGCTTTCGAGTAATCGATGAAACACAGGTATAGGTATTTCTGATGTTCTCTGTTTTTCTCTAAGATCAATTTCAGATTTAGAATCTGGTTTCTGGTACCTTTTCCATGGCGAAAACCTGCTTGTTCGTCTGCAATTTCTTCTCTTAACTTTAACTTCATTCTTTCAGCAATAATTTTCAACAAAATTTTGCTGCTGTGACTTATTAATGCAATTGTCCTATTATTGTTGCATTGGAGTGCGTCACCTTTTTTAGGTATGGGAGTAAAGACTGATCTTCTGGCCATTTTCTTTCATTCCAAATTTCGTAAAAGTTTGTAGAAGAAGTATTCAACACTTTCGCCTGCATTCTTGATTAGTTCTGCTGTTATTTCATCTATTCCTGGGCTCTTGTTATTCTTTATTTCTTTTATGGCTATTATAACTTCATCTAGCAGTGGCGGTGGTTCATCTTCACTGTCATTGAGTCTAATTAATGTAGATCTTTATTCTTTTTGTATAGCTTGGAACAATATTGATTCCATCTATCTTTGACTTCCTTTCCATAACATAAAACAAGTCCATCTTCAGTTTTGATAGTGTCCATTGTAGGTTTAAATTTTCGTGTAATGTTTCATACTCCTTGGTAGAGTTCTTTAGTTGTCTTATTGATAGAACAGTTTTCAATTCTCTGGCAATGTTCATCTAAATATTTTTCCTTATCTCGTCGCAATAATCTTTGAATTTTTGTATTTTGTTTTTTGTAAATTACTTCTTCAACTGGATTATTGATACCCTTTGATTTTAGACATCTTCTGTTTCAATTTCACTTAGTGTTTCTTCAGATATCCAGGGGGAATTTCTTTTTCTTTATGGCAATAGTTTCTTAAGCAGCACTCAGCATGAGTTCTTTTCCTTCTTCTCACAACTCATTTGGTGTTTTATCATCTTCACATTGATTGAGTACTTCAAATTTATTTGACACTGTAATTCTGTAATTGTTATCAAGAGTTTTGTAGTCGAGCTTTAGAGGGTGTGATGGATGCTCCATCTTTTTGAGTCTTATTTGAAAGTCGATAGTTAGAAGTTGGTGGTCACTGTTGCAGTCGGCACCAGGTCTTGTCTTGGCATTTTTTTATACAACTTTTCCATTTCTGGTTCAACACTGTAGTCAATTTGGTTGCGTGCTCTTTTGTCTGGTGAAAACCACGTGTACAAGTGTCTTGGGTGGTGTTGGAACAATGTATTGGCTATAACTATATTATTTGTACTACAGAATTCAATAAAATCTTCACCTCTTTCATTTATATCTCCAAGGCCGAATTTTCCACAGGTGTTATTCATTTTTTAGATCATTTTTGCCTACTTTGGCGTTGAGGTCTCCCATGATTACTTTTACATCTCTGTTAGGGATTGTGTCTAAAGTTTCTTGGAGAGTGTAATAAAAATTTTCAATTTCTTCATCACTTGCAATGTTGGTTGGTGCGTAGCGTTGTATAATACTAATGTTATGAGGTTTTGCTTGTATTCTGACTTTTAAAATGCGATAATTTATTGGGCTGTACCCAATTACTGCATTTGCAGTTTTTTTTCGTGAGAATCATAGCAACTCTGTGACTATAATTTCCTTCTTATTTTCCAGAAAAAAAACTGTCTTGTTTTCTTTAGTTTTCTTGTTTTCCATTACTTTTCCAATTGGTCTCACTGATTCCTAGTATTTGAATGTTGTATCTATCCATTTCGTTACAGACAGTATGCAATTTACCCATCTCTTTTATTTTTGTTACGTTCCACGTTCCGATTTTTAATGTGTTTCATAATTGGACATGTTTTTCTTTGTCTTCCAGATGCATATTTAACACTGTCAGCCTGGTTGCCCACGCGACAGGCGATGTGGTATGAATTATCATTTCTGTATTTAATCATTGGTGTAGAGGTTTGTCAGGAGAAACGAAAAGTTGAGTGGAATCCCCCAGGCTCCTTCTCAACTTGCAGTCTCCAACTAACTAGGAGGAGCTATCTCTGCCACTTTGAAACAGTTACACTGCAATACGCCAGACATATTGTTTGGTGAAACCAGTAATCAGTAGAACCGAAGGTGTTTTCACCAGATATCCACTGCCCTGCTGCCGACAGCTTCACCGCAACCCTGGCATAGGGAGCTAATAGGGTGCTATCCTTGTTCAAGGGAACCCCAGGGTGCAGTTTATTGTCTTATCCAAGACAAGTATATCTATATGCATACATACATACATATATATATATATATATATATATATATATATATATATATATATATATATATATATATATATATATATATATATATGTATATACACATACGTATATACATTTATATAACGAGATAGATAGATAGATATAGATATATATTTGTTTGTAATTGAACACACACACACACACGTGTGTGTGTGTGTGTGTGTCTTCTATTTATTTATATATATAAATATTTGTGTATATATATGTATATATATATATATATATTATATATATTCATATATATGTATATATGACTGCCGCGACGGTCCAGTGGTTAGAGAACTGGACTTCGACCCTCATGGTCCCAAGTTCAGTTCCCCGTCGCGGCAGTCGTAAAAATGCCTGCGCTCTGACTGTTCACTCGAGCCCAATCTCACGGAGAAAGCGACATATCGCCTTGAGAAGTCAAACGCAGGTGTCGTAGGGGGAAGTCGCCGCCGCGGCAAAGTTGTTAAGTGCACCGAACCGCGGTTGATTAGGATGAGCATCCAATCAGGCAAGGGTAAGACTGCCAAATAACCTCTCAAATAATGAATTGAGAGAGTCCGATTTCCTGCAGTGGAATAAATGGCTGTTGAAAAAAAAATAAATAAATATAAAAATATATATATATATATATATATATATATATATATATATATATATATATATATATATTTATATCACCATCATCATCCAGGGACTAACGCCGACGGGGGCGCATGGCCGCATACACCCTTTGCTTCCTGCCACGAGGATCCCTCAAGGCGAGTCACCAAGCAGGCACACGGCTCATCTCTAATTCCTCGCGACAGGTCTCATCGAGCTGCCCAAGCTATGATCTCCTGGGTCATCCCACAGGCCTCCTCCACCTAGGGTTGTCTCACAGAGAGACAACCTGATGGGCAGGGTCGTCCACAGGGAAACAAGCTTGGTGATCATATAGCCTGAGTTGGCGATCCCGGATTATACAAGTAACAGGTCCCATGCCAGTCTCACGGTGTAACTGCCGGTTGGACACGTGGTCCTGCCAACTGTACCCCATGACCTGGCGAAGGACGTGTTACAAAAGGCATCAAAATGACACTGGTAGTTTCAAGGCCTTAAAGACACGCAGCTTGGTCCTTCTGCATAGGTACTGACATCTCCACACACTCTTGTTGACCGAGTTCATGGCTCTTGTTGCCAGACCAATCCGTCTGTTGACTTCTTGGTCTGACAGCCCAGAAATATGGACTACACTACCAAGGTATGTAAAACTCTCTGTAACTCTGTGACTCCAAGGACTCAGATAGGATAGCAACATCGTCGGCAAACTCAAGGTCTGAGACCTTGATATTGCCTAGTGTTGTTTCACACTGACTTGGCTAGTAGTTCTGCCCATTATCCAGTCCATACAGGTGTTGAAAAGTGTTGGTGCAAGGACACAGCCTTACCTCACCCCTGAATTAACAGGGAAGAAATTCAACAGACCCCCACCACACTTTACAGCAATTTCAGTACCAGTATGAAGGCTTGCTATTAGGCCAATAATCTGTGTCGGATTTCCCCTGAGTCTCAGGATCTCCCATAGCGATTCCCGATGCACCAAGTCAAACGCCTTCTTGAGGTCGATGTAGATTGCAAGCAACCCACAACCAAACTCACGACAGCATTCCATAATTACTCCTAGCGCTAGTATACGGTCTATCGTGGACTTGCCAGGAGTAAATCCAGACTGCTCTCTTCTCTGATGCCTCAGTAGGTGGTTGCGGATCCATTTCAGAAGAATGTGGGCGAGAGCCTTGCTTGGTATGCTGAGCAATGTAATGCCACGGTAATTGCTACAGTCCCAATGATCCCCTTTCCCCTTCCAGAGAGGGATGACCACGCCTCCTCAGCAGGTCAAGGGGGATGGTACCAGACTGCCAGATGGCAGTCAGGACTGTATGCAGGCCCCGAGCCATAGTTTCACCCCCAGCCTTTAGCAGTTCACCAGAGATATCACATATCAGCAAGCGCGCGCGCGCTCGCTGATTTTAATAATTCTAGGAAAATCAAACCTAGATATGGCGCTCTTGGGCAGCCAAGGCCAGCTGTTGGCCTCACCTGTTTTTGTCTCTTATCTGTATTTCTATGTATATTTTCAGCCTCTGGCTGCATAAATCAATAAACCGAAAAAAAAAAATATATGCCTGCAGCTTTCCCACTCTTCAGCTTGGAAATCACCATCCTAACCTCTGGTAGGGTAGGGGGTACCTCGCTGATGGGTGGGTCCGGCACAGGCACTGTGACATCGCTTGCATCCGCTGATCGGATTGCAGTCATCTGTGAGGAGGGCTTAGAGGTCAGCTTTCTCAGGGCTTGGTAGACAGGGCGAAGGCCATTTACCAAAAAATGGCCTTCAACCTCCTCAGCAAGATTCCTGATGAACTGTTGCTTGTCCCTTTTCAGCAGTGTCCGAGCCCTACACACCATGGAGCAACGCAAGACTTGATTACCATTCAGCCGAGCGTTGTGACATGCTTCAGTGGCCTCTAATGTCTCCAGGGAGATGGAATTCTGCCTTGCCCTCAGGCATAGGCCAATGGACTCCTGAGCTGCTTTGAGTGTTGCACAGTTGAAGAGCTCCCACAGAGCAACTGGGTTCGTCAAGTGAACCCACGTGCACATTCCTCGTCCCTTAGCCTGTCCAGGTGAAACACCTTAGGGTGGCCACTGGTGTTTTGAAGTGGACCCACAGGGTAGCCACAACCAGCCTATGGTTAGTGCCACAGAATTCGGCACTCCGGTAAACCCTGCAGTTCTGGAGTATCCTCCATCGCGTGCTAACAAGAATGTGGTCGATCTCCTTTGGCTGTACCTTGTCCAGCGATGCAGGTTGGAGCACTGCTACTAGGAACCAGAGATCCTCATTTTCTGGGACATAGCAAAGTCCCGGAGAAGGAGGCTCTGCTGGCATCAGCTCTCGGTCTGACAGACATCTCATAGCCAGCTCGGTCACAGCCGGATACCACATTGAAGTCACTTAGAACAATGCAAATATCTCGCCGGGGGCAATTGTCTGCCAGAGGTGCGAGTTTGGTTTGTATATATATACATATATATATATATATATATATATATATATATATATATATATATATATATATATATATACATATATATATATATATATATATATATATATATATATATTTATATATATATAAATATATATATATATATATATATATATATATATAAATGTGTGTGTGTGTGTGTGTCTGTGTTTGTGTGTGTGTGTGTGTTCTATACATATATATATATATATATATATATATATATATATATATATATATATATATATAAATATATATATATATATTATATACATATATATATTTATATCCATATATACATATATACTGATGTGTGTGTGTGTGTGTGTGTGGTTGTGTGTATATG
>NC_051411.1:15684102-15686602 GCF_015228065.2 Penaeus monodon
TTGATGTCCCATATTCGTACATATCTTCCAATATTTTACAATATACCTCCTCTATTCCCTTTCTGCGAGTAGATATTTGTACTACAGGTATTTGTACAGAGTCAAGTGCCTTTTCACAATCGATTAATGCCATACACTGGGGTTTCCTATATCGTGGATGCGGTTTGTTATTGAGAATCCATTGCAGAAGCCTGCCTGTTCTCTGGCCTGGTAAGATTCCAGACTGTCAGAGAAGCGATTTGTGATGACTTTTATATATATATATATATATATATATATATATATATATATATATATATATAAATGTATGATATATATAGTATATGTATGGTATGATATAATATATATATGTATATGTATATATATATATATATAATATAATACATACATAGATGATATGTTGGACATGATAAAGATATATATATATATGATATTGAATATAGTAATGTAGTTATGACAAATATATTATGATATATATATATAATATATATATATGGTTAACAAATAATATTATAGCGGATATAGAATATGATATACTAAAGTATATAAATGCATATGATAATAATACTAGACATTAATATACTACTATACATTACTCGTATATATATCTATATATATATATTCATATTATCTATATTATAATATATATATATATATATATATATATATATATATTTTCAATATAATATATATAGGCATATTAATATATATATATCATTATATATATCTATCTTATATATATAGATATATATTATCATAATTATATATATATAGTTTTCATATAGATTATTATAATGTGTAGTTCTATAATAGTATGTATGTTTTATTATATTATAGATATATATATATATATATAATATATATTATATATATAGGTATATAGTATACTTTAAATAATTTATATATATCATATCATATATATGTATATATATAATTTATATATGTATATATATCTTCCCATATATATATCATATAGTATTTCCATATATATTATATTTACATATACATATACATACATACATAGGCCGCGGGGGCCGAGTGGCTAGAGCATCGGACTCAAGACTGTCACGACGCCAATCTGAGTTCGAGGGCTCGGGTCACCGACCGGCGCGTTGTTCCCGTGGCCAAGGAACTTCACCTCGATTGCCTGCCTAGCCACTGGGTGGGCAAGCCAGCCCAAGTCAGTGCCGGTCCCAGAACCAGGTAAATAGAGATGGTGACTCGATAAAAACACCGGGCGGGATGCAACGGCAAACCACCGCTCTAGATTGCCAAGAAAATCATGGAAATCCATGATCGCCAACGTCCTTGTGGAACAGGGCACTTGAAAAAAAAAGAGGCCGCGGTGGCCGAGTGGTTGGAGCATCGGACTCAAGACTGTCACGACGCCAATCTGAGTTCGAGGGTTCGAGTCACCGGCCGGCGCGTTGTTCCCTTGGGCAAGGAACTTCACCTCGATTGACTTCCTAGCCACTGAGTGGGCAAGCCAGCCCAAGTCAGTGCTGGTCCCAAGCCCGGATAAATAGAGAGAATGATTACCTAAAAAGGTAACACCGGCACTCTCCGTGGAAAGGAACTGGGGACCTTACCACGTACTCTCTCCAATATCATCACAACATGAAAACTACAATTAAGTATCATGCTGTGACCACGGCGGCTCAAACATGAACCTACCGTTAAAAAAAAAGAATACATACATACACACACACACACACTCACACTTACAAGCGTGCATATATATACATACATACACACACACACACACACACACACACACACACACACACACACACACACACACACACATACATATATATATATATATATATATATATATATATATATATGTATATAAAAAAAATATATATATATATATATATATATATATATATATATATATATATATGTATATATCTTCTTCTTTTAACGGTAGGTTCATGTGTGAGCCGCCGTGGTCACAGCATGATACTTAATTGTAGTTTTCATATTGTGATGCTCTTGGAGTGAGTACGTGGTAGGGTCCCCAGTTCCTTTCCACGGAGAGTGCCGGTGGTACCTTTTTAGGTAATCATTCTCTCTATTTATCCGGGCTTGGGACCAGCACTTGTCTTGGGCTGGCTTGGCCACCTAGTGGCTAGGTAGGCAATCAAGGTGCAGTTCCTTGCCCAAGGAAACAACGCGGCGGTCGGGGACTCGAACCCTCGAATTCAGATTGCCGTCGTGACGGTCTTGAGTCCGACGTTCTAAACATTCGGCCATCGCGGTCTTGACGATCATGGGCTTCCATGATTTTTTCTTAGCAATTTAGAGCGGTGGTTTGCCATTGCCTTCCGCCCGGTGTTTTTTTTATCGAGTCACCATCTCTATTTACCCGGCATTGACTTGAGCTGGCTTGGCCATCCAGTGGCTAGGCAGGCAATCGAGGTGAAGTTCCTTGCCCAAGGGAAACCACGCGCCGGCCGGTGACTCGAACCCTCGAACTCAGATTGCCGTCGTGACA
>NC_051411.1:15716602-15721602 GCF_015228065.2 Penaeus monodon
TATAAATATATTATATATGTATATATTAGTTGGGTGTGGTGTGGGTTTGTGTGTTGCGTGTGTGTTGGTGCGCGTGTGTGTAGGTGGTGTGTGGGTGGGTGTGGTGGTGGGTGTTGTGTGTGTGTTGTTGGGGTTGTGTGTTGGTGCGTGGTTGGGGTGTGTGTTCATATATTAAAATTATTTATATATATATATATATATTATTATATATTAAAATATATAAAATTATATACATTTATATATATAAAATATATATATTTTTATATATATAATATATATACAATATATACACCACACCACACCACACACACACCAACCACACCACACAACACACACACCCAAAACACACACACCACAAACCACACCACACCACCCCACACACCACAACACACCCCCACCACACCCCACCACACATATATTTATATATATTATAATATTATATATATATAAATATATATATATATATATATATTATATTTAAAGACATGAATTTTATATATATATATATATATTATTATATATATATAATTCATTAAATTTATATTATTTATATATTTATAGTATATATATACATTTATATATATTCTCACCACACCATTTATATATATATATAATAATATATATATTTATTAATTAATTATTATATTTTTTAAATTTTATTATAGCATAATATATATATTAATTTTATTTTTATAAGATATAAATATATTGTGTGTATATATGTTATAACTATTATTAAATTTTTTTTATAGAAATTTAAAAATTTTAAAATTTGTGTTATATATGTTTTAATATTATAAAATATTATTTTAAAAATTTTTTATATTAAAAAATTAAATATATATATCAAAATATATAAATTTTTATAATTATATATTATATTATTATTTTATTATAAAACAGACACCACATCCAACTCACACCCACCCCCAAAATATATGTATTGTGTGGTTGTGTGGTTTGTGTGTCTGCGTGTGTATGTGTGTGTGTGGGGTGTGGGTGTGTGTGTGGTGTGTGTGTGGGTTGAACATAATATTGTCATTTTTAAAATTTTATATTATATATATATATATATATATTATATATTATTTGTATTATTATAAAATATTTGTACTATAGTATATTTCATACCCAACAACTTCCATTATATATATATATATATAATAATATTATATATATATATATATAATATATATAAATATTATAATTATTATTAATATTTACATATATATATATATTTTATATAATTTTATATGTGTATTTTTATTTTGTGGTCTGTATATATATATATTTTTAAATTTTATATTTTATATATATATATATATATAATTATTTTATATAAATAACATATTAATTTTATTTTATTATTTATTTATATATTATATTTATTTTGATATTTTCAGACACCCACATATTTATATATATATTATACTATATATATAAATTTTATTTTTATTACTAATATTATATATATATAATTTTTATTAAGGAGAGGAGAAGAGAGGGAGAGGAGAGAAGAGAGAGAGCAGACGCAGAGAGAGAGGAGAGTGGATAAAATTTATATTATTAGATGATATATATATATATATTAAAATTTATATATATAAATAATATATAAAATATTAATATATATTTTTATATATATATAATATTATGTCATATTTATAATTTTTATACCATACGATTCCATATTATATTATATTATTTTATTAAAATAAAAATATTTTTATATATATATTATATATATTAAAATATATTATAAATATATTATATAATTATTTAATTTTTTATAATATAAGACACACACACTATACAACACAATAACATATATATATATATATTATATAATTAAATAATTATATTATATAATATTAATATTAGAGGAAAAAGAGAGAGAGAGAGAAGAGGAGAGAGAAGAGAGAAAGAGAGAGAGAGAGAGGACTAGGGATAGATGGATAATGGTAGATAATTTGTTGTGTGTTTGGTGTGGTGAGTATAATATATACATTTGTACAATATTTATATTTTTATATATATATTTTAATATATAATTGAAGATGTAGATGATAGATAGATAATGGTAGTTAGATGATATGTATGTAATTTTGGTGGTGTGTGGTGGGGTGTGTGTGCTTGTACTGTATATATATATATATATATATATATTATATAATAATATATATATATATATAATATTTTATTTGGAATTAATTTATAATTTTAATAAATATATGTTTTTATACTTTATTAATATATAATTGATGTTTATTAAAATATATTATTATATATATATAATTTTTATATGCATATTATAAATACATTGCTATTTTACATATATTGCAGTATTACATATTATGTTTTATAGAATATTCATATTATATATATTATTATATATAATTTATATATTTTATATTTATGTATATATATATATTATATGTCCCCCTTTTAAATTAAAATATATTATTATTTTTATATAATTATATTTTTGTGTGTTGTGTGTTGTTTGGGGTGGGGGTGTGTGTGTGTGTGTGTGTGTGGTGTGTGTGGTTACACTTTACTATTTCTTTCACCACATTATATATATAATTATATATTATATTATATATATATATATATATATTAATAATATATTTTTATATATTTATATAATATATATTTATATATATATATATTTTATATATACATAGACCCACACACCACGACACACACATACACGCAAAATTTTATTATTTTATATTATAAATATATAATATTAAAATAATATTATATATTTTTTTTTTGTTTTTTTTTTTTTTTTTTTTTTTTTTTTTCTTTTTTTTTTTTTTTTTTTTTTTTTTTTTTTTTTTTTTTTTTTTTTTTTTTTTTTTTTTTTTTTTTTTTTTTTCTTTTTTTTTTTTCATTGCGGAAATCGGCCTCTTTTAATTTTATTTGAAAGAATATTGCAGTCCACCCTTCCCGGGTTTGGATCCCGTTCCAATCAACCGTGTTCGGGCGTTTTAAAACCTATCCAGGGGGGCGACTTTTCCCCACGACACCTGCGTTTTACCTTTTCAAGGGAATGGGTTTTTTCCCCGTAGACGGGCTAAAACCGCGCGAAATTTACAACTGGGGCGAGGGAAAAAAACCAACCATAGGCAGACCAAAAAATTTAAATAATAAATATATATATATAATAATATATTAATTATATATATATTATATATATATAAAATTTTATTAATTTTATTACATATATTATAAAAATATATATTAAATAATATATATATATATTAAAAAAATAATATTTTCTAATATATATATTGGGGTTTATTTAAATTTTAAAAATGATATATTTTAATTTAAATAAAAATAATTAAAAACTTTAATAATTTTTTAATTTTTAAAAATGTATTATAAATTTTTTTAATAAATAAATAATTTAAAATTTTAAAAATAATAAAAAATTATTTTATATGCCAAAACAGAGGGGTTTTTTTTACCAACGATTATTTTTTTTTTTGTTATTTTTATTAAAAAATTTAAAATATTTAATTTAAAAATTATAAAAATTTAAAAACCAAATTTTAAACCAAAAACGCGAAGCTTTGTTCGTGTTCCTGAATACGGGCCAATAAGTAAAATAATTAAAAAAGGAGGATTTCCCTACTCCATTTAACACAAACCGAAGTGTTCAAAAGACAGTAATTTCATTCTTTATATTAAAAATAAATAAAAAATTTATTAAAAATTTAAATATTAATATATAATTAAATATATTAAAAAATTTTATAACCCCTACGCACAACACACCCACACGCGTGGGCGTGATTGTCTCTTGTGCTGTTTGTCTTAAAGGTGCACGAGGATTAATTAAAATATTGTAAAAGTACAGAGAACCAAATATATATTCGTTCCTTCAATGAATACGCATCATTCAAAAGTACATTAAAAAGAGTATTGAGTATTTTTACCAAAAAAAATCCGGGAAAAGTATATATATACTGCAGCGGTAAAGGGCGAAAGTGGCAAACAGCTGACTGCTTCGGCTAGGAATCGTTTCCAAATACCTACTCATGCAACTGTGTAATCACTGCAACTGGAAATTTACTAAGTAGGAAGCGGCCAAATTAGGCTCCTTTCTCTATGCAATAATCAATAAACAAAGCCTACTTATTCAATTTCTCAAAAACTTATACTCTTCTTTAATTTAAATTGAAATATATGTATATAAATAATATTTATATAAATAATAATAATATATATATATATATAATATATTTTTAAATTATTTTTAAAAATAATATAATTTTATTATATATATATATATATATAAAAATTATATATTTTAATTAATATATATAAAAATATATAAACCTAATAATTTTTTTAATATATATATATATTAAATAATAAATATAATAAAAAATGTAAATAATATTATATTAAATAATTTTATATATATATTAATATTTTATATAAAATATATAATTATATTATTATATATATATATATATATTATATATGTATAAAAATATATTATATGTATATTAAATATATATTCTTTATTGAATAAATCTATTTTATCCATTGTGGATTTTTAACCAAAGTACATAGTATAATATTTATTTGTGTATAATATCTAATATATAGAAAATATTTAATATATATAAAATCTATAAAAAATTATAAAATATGTATGTATGTTTTGTGTGTGTGTGTGTGGTTTGTGTGCATATACGTACATACTTCTGTGGAATTCATGTCGAACAATAGAACAAGGAAGAAAGGAAACCAGAATTGCCGAAGCCTTTTTTTCAACTTTACTAAGTAAAGTAAAAGCTTCGGCATATTCGTGTGATTTCCTGTACTTACCTTCGTTCAAACTTGCACGCATACAACACAAACACACACACACCACCCACACACACTACCGCAACACACACACACCACACACACCACACACACACACAACACACACAAAACACAACACAAACACAACAAAAACACCCCAACACACACAC
>NC_051411.1:15734102-15739102 GCF_015228065.2 Penaeus monodon
TTCCCTATTGTGGTTTCTCCACTGTCTTTTTACCTATTTTGGCATTAAAATCTCCCATTATTATTGTGAAATGGGTTTTTTTCTCTCTCGCTGGGTAAATGAAAATCTTCATGAAGCTCTCTATTTCTTCATCACTGTGGCTGCCGGTTTGAGCATAGACTTGAACAATCTTTAAGTTGTACCTATTGTTTATTTTATTGTTGCTGAAGCCACTCTTTCGCTTATACTATAGAATTCCACGATATTCTTCTCTAAACGTTTTTTGAACTGAGACTCACCCCTAATTCCTGCTTGCTACCCTGGGGGTTTTCCTCTCCAATAGAGCACTTTCCATCTTTAGTATCTTCTGCTCTTCGCCCAGTCTTCTATCGTCACAGAGTCCCATAATATCCCATTTAATGAAAGAGATTTCCTCAAGTAATGTTAGTAGGTCGGATTCAGTTCTCATTGTCCCCTTTTATTATTGTTGCAAGGTCATCAACGTGGGGCGGCCTGTTGTTTGACCGGGATTCTTAGCACCCTCTGCTCTGGAACGGTCCTGACGCCGCCGTAAATAGGGGCTCCTTCTCATCCGGGAATGATGGCCGTTGATCTGTTTGTGCAGTCATTTTTTTTTTTTTTTTTTTTGATTGAGAGGTAGGCAGCCGAGTTACCTCCCACGTACTGGCTTAGGTTTATCTTGGTGGAAGGGGGAGTAGTTTAGCCGGGATGCCACTGATAAGCCCCTCCAGCAGGGTTGGCCCTGTCTAATGTGTACTTATGTGTCGCCACACACGGCCTGCTCACTATGCCAGGGTATACTCCCATGAGCATGGGCTTAGCTATCAGAAGTGTGTATATGTGTGATTATATTTTATACACTGATTTTATTTATGTGCATGTACGCCCAGTGCAGACACAGTTGTTCACCTGTAAGTGCCACAAGTACCACGAATATGTTCATTTTCTTGCATATGCACACGCATACACATTTACATATGCTCCATTGCATGTGATATGCATACACACTCTTACATATATACGTATGCGAACACCCCTCCTGCGCATATATCCTGTGCACCTACTTATGACTTTACATACACACACAAATATAGCAATCTTGCTGAAGCACACGTGTATGCACACATACGTTTATGAGCACACATTAGTGTTCACCCACATATATCCGTATACACCCGTACATTCACACATATAAATGTATACGTACACACATTTACACGTAACGTACATATATACTTACACATATACATACATTTTATACACACATTACATATACATACGCACATGCACATACACATGCATATACATATACATCACGCATACATATACTATACACGTAACATATACATACACACACCACAAACTTATACACATATAAACCCTGTATACACTCACACCTATTTATATACATAAAATATATATATATAAATAATATATATATATATATATTATATATATATGTGTGTGTTGTGTGGTGGTGTGTGTGTGTTGTGTTTGGTTGTGTGTTGTGTGTGTGTGTTGTATACATGCCTACACACACTCGCACACTACTACATACATACATACATAACATACATACTACTACATACTACATATCATACACACACATAAATGAATATTAACGCACAGATATACGTATATCTATGTATATTTGCTACTTTTGAATATACACCGCATGGACACTACACGCACACCACACCATACACCTGCACATTTTCGTGCATACGCACCCACACTCGTGCACATACGTTTAAAACAGCGTCTGCATATATATATATATTTTATATATATATAAAATATATATATATATATATATATATCTATATATATATATATATACACACACATACGCACGTATATATTCTGGTGCTCTGTCCTTTTTAGCATCCTTTTTTCTCCATGACCCTCTGTTCTCTTTTAAATTTCATTTAACATACCCAGTCTTTTCCACGGGGTTGAGATGTTTGCCATAAATAAAAAGGAAAGATCAGTCAGGTGGTTTCGCATTACCTTCCCTGAAAGTGTTTTTATTGAAATGGTTGCCAGGCAAGGCTAAAGAGTCTCCTATTTCTGTTTATCCCATAGATGGGACTCTGACAGGTGTTCCACTCTATACTCATCAGGACGAGAACCCCGAAAGCTAAGGTGTATTAAGAAACCTTTGAATATTTTCATAACTGTTCGTTCACTGCTCTGTACTAGTTGTGAGGCACCAAAGAAAATTATTGTTATCGGCATTACAAATTGACTAACCTTAGACCAACAGCAGTAAGTAAATGAAACAGGATAATAAGGCACTGTTGTATAGGTGATTGGTTGTCACAGTATTTTCACTATCAGCTTTGTGTGTTACGGGTATCTATGTTGATTTAAGCTGTCGTTGTATGCTGCAGAATTAGTTCTGGGTCATAAAACTAATTAAACTATAATAACGCCTATGTAATTAGAATATAATTGCACAGTAATAATGTTGCCTATATTTTTATCAAGCATGGGTATTTTTTTGTAGAGTTTCTTTATTTGTTTACCTAAAAAAAATAGCTTAATGACTATATATAATTGTTTTAATTTCATGACAAAAAGAGTTAAAGCAAACTATAAAAAATATACGATGCAAAAAAAAAAGAAAAAACAGTTAAACGAACTAAAAGAACACAGAAAGGATCAAAAGAATTTCATATTACAATAATCTCATTTTCAAAAGGAACTAATCCGTGATCACAGGGGTGCTAATTCTTTTCATCTGAGTAATCATTTTCTTGTGTTAGGTTCAAATTATACTGTATGTATCATGGTCATTACTAGAAAAAAATATATATCTCTGTGTGTGCGCGCGCGCGTGTGTGTGTGTGTGTGTGTGTGTGTGTGTGGGGTGTGTGTGTGTGTGTGTGTGTTGTGTGTGTGTGTGTGTGTGTGTGTGTGCTGCGTCCCTAAAAAATTTGTGTTCATTTAAATAAATAATTAAGTAAATATATTATATATGTGTGTATATATACATACATTTATACATATAGATATACATGTATATATTATATATTAAGAATATGTTGCATATATGTATATATATGCATTATCTTATATATACATATATAAATTTAAAACAAATATAATTTTGTTATATATGTATTAATATATACATATATATATACATATATAATATATATATATATATATATATATTATATATATATTGTAAGGTTCACCCCTAGCTTAAGGCCAATATGTCCGTGGAAGAGGAGCCCGGGATACCCCTGTGAGGCAGGAGAGGTTTAAAGGACCAAGTATGAAGGAAAAAAAAGGGGTGGGGGTCCTTTTCACTCCTTATAAGGAAGGATAAAAAATACTGGAAGGCAAGAAAGTAGCGCCAAACTTCCAGATTCTGTGGAAATAGATCAACTATTGCTTTCCACAGATGATTGGGAGTGCTTTATAACAGGGTTTAAAAGTCCTTTTCGTACAAATAGCAAAATAAATGAAAGTGGTAAGCAAAGGGCATAAGAACATTAAAAGAGGAAGAGGCAGTAGTAGTAGAAGCAGAGGCCGTATAGAAGCACAGGCAGTATAAAGCACGGCAGTGGGAAAAGTAAGCAGTATAAAAAACAACAAAGGGAAGATTAATAAAAATGGCAAAAATAGTAAAAGCAGAAATAAAAAAACTAAAAAACATGATAGGTAAGCATAGTTAAAAACCAGCACTAACATCTTAAATGAAATCGTAAAAGGAAAGGATTCAATAAAAGCTGAGACTAAAAGCAGAAGTAAAAGAAAAAGAAGCATAAAAGTAGAGATAAAACACAGATAAAGAACATGTAAAAGCAATAAAATACAGTAATATAATGGTAAAGTTGAAAAAACACTCAACTCACTTAAATCGTCATTGAAGAAGATAAAAGTACAATGAAATTGGCTATGACTGAAAATTGAGTTTTGAATAGGCTGAGCAGAACTGACATATTAACGTAACAATGAAAAGTTACTGAATAGTGTTCCTCTTGGGAAATGTAGCTTATATATAACCAATACCTTATTGATTCATATACTGATAAAGCCCAGCGAAAAATAGAACCAGGCAAGTAACGTATGGGACAGTACAACCTTTGGTGATGCTTCATCAGATGGGGGGGGGGGGTAGATCCAAACACACACAAATTTCCCGTTGACAACTGTTTTATTGTCATGGGACGCGGGCTGTCATGGATTCGTGACGTCATGAAATAACGAATCATTTCTCAAAATAAATTACAATTAGATACAAATAAAATAAAAAACGTAATAAAAAATATTAGGCAATCAAATATACACAATAAAACCAAAGAAAGACATCATGAAAATACAAAATAAGGGGAAAAAATGCGCAGAAAGAACCAAGTAATAATTTTTAAAAATACAAGAAAAATATATGAACCGATAAAATAAATATTTAAAACTCATAAAAGAGTTAGAATAAAAACAAAAAATGACTTGGCAGAAATGACGTGCCATGCCCAAAGAACTGACACGATGATAAAAAAAGAGACTTAAAATGCAAATTAAATGTATTAAACGAAACAGAAAGGAAACCTAGGCAAATTAAAATATAAAAAAGAAAAGAAGAAGAAAAAGAAGAAGAAGAAAAAGGAAAAAAGGAAAAGAAAAAAACGGGGCCCCCGGTAATTGGGAGTCCGCTATGGAAACTTGGGGTAACTGGATCCAAAAATGCACAAAAATTTATATTATATATATAAATATATATATATATATATATATATATTTATAATATTATATATTTATATTTTAAATATACTATATTAATAATAAAATAATAATATTACATCCCTACTTAGATATATATAATTATTTATATTAAATATATTAATATATATAAATATAATATGTGTTGTGTGTGTGTGTGTGTGTGTGTGTGTGTGGTGTGTGTGTTGATTTCCTAAACCCCATATTTATTAATTTCAAATTTTATCTTTTTATTATATTTTTATATTATTTATTTTATTTTATATTTA
>NC_051411.1:15749102-15759102 GCF_015228065.2 Penaeus monodon
ATATAATCTATGTATATATATATATGATAGATAATATATATATTATAATATATATCTACATAAATATATATAAATTATATATATTATATATATATATATATATATAATGCATATATCATATATATATAAATGCCTATATATAATAATATTATATATAGATATCTATATATATATCTCTTATATATATATATATATATATTAATATATAAATGCATACAACACCACAACACACACACACACACACACACACACACAACACATATATATATATTCTATATATATATATATATATATATATATAGATATCTATAATATATATAGATATATATATATATCTTATATATATGTGTGTGTGTGTGTGTGTGTGTGTGTGTGTGTGTGTGTGTGTGTGTGTGTGTGTGTGTGTGGTGTGTGTGTGGGTGTGTATGTTTGGCCATAGCGCCTTGTAAAGGGCCGTTGGCCTCCTTTCCACGCATTCCTATGTACCTGTTGTAGTCCTTTCCCCGCGATGATGCTGTCCATACCATTCTACTACGTCTGCGGCCTACCCTTCCTCTGCTGTCTGTCTCTCCTTCAATTGGTATCAGAACCAAACTTGCTCCTCCTTCTCTTCCTTGTCCATATGTCCTGATCTTTCGCATCTTCACTTCATTTAGCATACTCCCGTTCTTCCGTAACTCCAACCTGTTCTCTAACCCACGCATGGTCCTCTCTCTAGCCATTTACATTTGTCACTCGTCCTCCAAAGTCCCATCTCAAAAGCATTTATCAGTCCTTGTCCCTCCTGTTTCTTGATGGTTCCATTTCGCATGCATACAAACCTACGCTCCATACAAGTGCTTTGTGCTAGCCTCACCTTAAAGTTTTGTGGCCAGCTCTGTATGACACGTCAACCAATGTTGTTTGTTACCGGGGGAGGGGGGGATTTGGCCTTGTCATTCTTATCTTTTATATCATTTCCGCTGTACCCATTATATAATACTACTAATAATTAATAATAATTTAATTAGTATTATTATTATTATTATTATTATTATTATTATTATTACTACTACTATTCTACTACTCCTATACTATTATTACAAATGATAATAATATCTGGATCCTTAATAATATAATAATAACTATAATAGTAATAATGATAATAATTATATAATAATAAATAATAATAACAATAGTGATAATAATGTATTCTTACGATAATATGATACAAAAAAAAATATGGATAATGATAACAATGATAATGATGATGATAATGATAAGAACAACAACAATGACCATCACCATCATCATCATCATTATCATTCTCTTATCATTATCATTAATCATTTCATTAGCATCATCAGTCACAAAATCATGATAACGGTATGGATAATCCTTTCAATAATTATTATCAGTGATAAATGATATATTGAAGATCATTGATCATCATCATCACCGTCCGTTATTATTAAGTGGTCTTATTATTATCCGTTATGACCATTGTTTGTTAACATTATCCTTATCTCAATATTTCTTATCATCAGCAGTATTCTTTATCAGTTGTTATTTTTTCTTTCTTTTAAGGATTATTATCAATATCGCTATCATAATTTTTATTAAATACTAATAATATTATTATTATTATTATTATTATATATTATTATTATTAGTATTATTATTTATTATTAATATATATATCTATATAAGATATATATATATATATATTATATATATATATATATATATATTTTTTTTTTTTTTTTTTTTTTTTTTTTTTTTTTTTTTTTTTTTTTTACCTATACCCATTTAGTGTTATTATTTATATTATTATTCTTATTATTATTATTATTATTGTTTATTATTATTATTATTAGTATTATATTTATTATTATTATTTATTATTATTATTATTATTTAGTCTTATTATTATCCATTATCACTTTTATTAGCATCATCATCATTCATCATCATCATCATCATCACATCATCATCATCATCACATCATCATCTCATCAATCATCATCATGCAGCATCATCATCATCAATCATCCTTATTATTATCATTGTTATTGATTATCTTATTTTGAAAAAAAAATAAAATTATCCATTATCTTATTTTTTTTATTATGATTACATTGTTTTTTTATTTTTGATATTATTATCATTATTAAATTATTAATTATTATTATTACTTATTGTTGTTTGTTTGCTGTTGTTTGTATTGTTGTTTTGATTGGTTATTGTTATCATTGTATTATCATTACATTTCATTATCATTATCATTATATTATCATTATCATTATCCTTATCATGATCCATTATCGATTATCATTATCATTATCATTATTATTATTATTATTATTATTATTATGATTATTGATGTTATTACTATTATTATTATTATCATTATTATCAATTATTATCATTTTATTGTATTATTATTATTATTATTTATTATTATTGTTATTATTGTTGTTTGTTGTTTGTTGTTGTTGTTTGTTGTTATTATCATCATTATTATCTTATAAGGAACATTTCCGTTATTATTATTATAACTATGGATTATGATCATGATCATCGTTAATCACCATTCTCTCATTATCAGTATTCTCACTATCATTACAGTAACGCTAACAATAGCTATATGAAGGAAGAGGAAGACCATACCCCCCTATATATAATATAATATATATAATATAGAAATATCTATGAGATATATATATATATATATAGTATATTTTATATATATTATATATATATATATATATATATATTATATATATATATATATATAATCTTCCACACGAGAGAATCGCCCGCCCAGAGTCCTCGCACACACATCACACACTCCCTTCCTCTCCTTTCGGATTTTCATTCGCCTTTTGCCTCCGCCCTCCAGTGTCTCCCACCTGGAGGACCCCCAAAGTGGCTATCCTGGCCTCTCCCTAACGTTATGACCTTCTCTCCAGTTTTTTTTTTTCTTTTTTTCATACGGGTCATTTACAACTTTCCCTTCCCTTGGCTACTAATAAACCAAAGAATCTGAATTTTGCTCCTTAACCTGAGGTCATGTTGCTTGAATCACCTTTCCCTCCCCGCGCCAGGTGAACTTGAAGAGGAAGATTAATCGCTCGACCCTATTCATCTTTTCATCTGACTGGTTTGCTCAGTGCTGGTAGGTTTCATAGCCTTTGCGTTCTCCTGCCTGGTTTGTTTGGTCACTGTTTGGTTGTCCGTCTCCTGTGTCGGTTTTGCCGATCATTGTGTATTTGTGTCTCTATTTTTGTCTTATGTCTGTAGTGCCTGCCTCTCTTTTCCTGTTTGTTCTGTGGTCGACCTACAAGCTCTCCCTCTTTCTCCTCTCTCTCTCTACTTTTTTTTTTTTCCCCCCATCGTTCCTCTCTCTCGTCTCTCTCTCTCTCGTCTCCTCTCTCTCTCCTCTCTCTCCCTTCTCTCTCTATCTTTCTCTCTCCTCTCTCTTGTCCCTGTTCCCTTTCAAGGAAGGCTTGACATAAGATCGTCATTCTCCTTGAAAAGTTCAAACGGCTAAGGATCGAAGAAAGATTCTCTATGAAGGTGAGTATTCACTAGCATGACTGCATTGCGGTTGGCATCTTCCTTGTTCAGCGGCATAAGATTCCCCCCTGTATTTTTCTGATCTCGAGCGGTGGGGGGCGGTCACGCTATAACGCGTGACGTTGCCGGACTCGATTACGCCGCACGCCTATTGGCGTGATAGTCTAATCCCTTCCCGACGGGGAACGCCTATATACACGTGCAATTTGTATCCTTGTATATATGAATGTTTTTGAGCTCTTTGTATGAATATAAAAGTTAATATGCTTTGATATGATTATACACATATATGGGTTATAGGTTTTAGTTCGATATACGTGTTTATTTGGTCGTATTTGTCGTGTTTGTGCTTGTCGACGTGTTTTTCGCATAAGCGGTCCCGCTCCCGCCATCGCGTGGGTTACGGGACCCTCCCTACGGGTACGTCGACTAGCGTGCTAATCGTACTACATACGATACCTTTCCACGGGACGCCTACATCCCGTGCAATTTTTGTTTCGTACCGTGACGGAGAGGACGGTCATTGCAGTAAGTATTGAAAATGGGTAGAAGTAAGTTGTGTGGCAGCTGTGAAAGGTGTGTTGTGTAAAGTTTTTAAGGGGACTCTGTATGGTTACGGGGACGAGGACGGTCATTGCAGTAATATTTTGAAAAGGGGAGAAGGTGTGTGGACAGCATGTGAAGGGTGTGATTGTGTGTGGTAAAGTGTGTACAGGGACTCATACGGTGACGGTGAGAGGACGGTCATTGGGGGGGGGGGGCAGTAATTATTTGAAAAAGGAAGAGTAGTTGTTTGTCCGTATTGAAAGTGTGTGTGTGTGTGTGTGTGTGTAAAGTGACTCGTACTGTGACGGGAGAGATGGTCATTGCAGTAAGTATTTGAAAAAGGAAGAAGTAAGTTGTGGATGGCAGTATTGTGAAAGGGGATAAATGTGTAGCGTGTGTAAAAGTGTGTAAGGGTACTCGTACGGTGACGGGAGAGGCGTCATTGCAGTAAGTATTTGAAAAAGGAAGAAGTAAGTTGTGTGGCAGTAATGTGCAAAGGGGATAAATGTGAGCGTGTGTAAAGGGTGTAAAAGGGCCTCCGCGGTGACGGGGAGAGGACGTTCAGCCCGAGGAATCCCGTTTTTGAATGTTATTAGTAATTTCTTTATTTTTTCTCTGCTGAAACCTAAAACGTCACTCGGCAAGTTTTCCTACCATGACGCCGTCCTTACTGTACTTTTGTGTCTGGTTGTGAGAATGAGAGAGAGAGAGAGAGAGCGTGTTGTTGTGTGTGTGTGTGGTGTGTGTGTGAGATAGAGAGAGAGAGAGAGGAGAGAGAGAGAAGAGAGAGAGAGAGGAGAGCGTGTGTGTGTGTGTGTGGTGGGTGTGTGGTGTGTGTGTGTGTGGTGTGTGGTGAGAGAGAGAGAGAGAGAGAGAGAGAGAGAGAGAGAGAGAAGAGAGAGGAGAGAGGGAGGATGAGAGAGAGAGGAGGCATGTGCGTGTGTTTACGTGTGTACTTTTCCTGCATGTGCGTGTGGTGTACGTGTGTACGTTTTTCTGCATGTGCGTGTTTTTACGGTGATTTTCTAGGATCTTTTTTGGGGACAATGATTGCCAGTAGAGTAGGTCAGCCATAGTTTAACCACGTTTCCCCGAATTGACCTCACGTGACTTCCTGACCCGACATGGCGAATCTGATTGGGCTAATGCCTCTGAAAAATCGCAATAAAAAGGCGACCCAAAGGGAAGATAATCATTGGATTGAAAGAAGGATGACCTTGGTCTTGCAAAATGTCAAGACAACTTTCTGTACGCCGCGGCCGCAGCCAATGATTTTTCCCCTGCTTGTTCGGGACCTCTCTTCCGACGTTGATGAACCCCCAGCCATCGCCGTCGGGGGGGGACTCCAAGCGGCTTGCGGCATGCCCCAGATCCTCCTTCTAATACTGTATTCTACAGACAAGAGGATTAATACCACTCCTCTGAAATTGCCTAGACTAGCAGATCTCTCTGGTAAGTTTTTCCTTTTTTGGACTTGTAAAAAAAACGTGTCGTTGGAACATTGACTTTGTTTTTCTGCATACCAAGACTATTTCCGAGCTCACGTTACCTTTGTATTTTTTTTTAACAAAGTTAAATCTCCACTCGCTTTGACGGTGACGACTCGGCATTGGGAGGGGGATCCGAGTTCGATCCGAAGAGTCGTGTGTGGACGGACGACTCAGATGAAGATTTTGACTATGTCCCGCTGGTGGATACCTCGTTGGACTCCGACGAGCCCCTCGCAGAATACGTCGACGACATTGGGAGCGTAATGCTCCGTGAACTCCCCCTCTTTGTTGTTGTTCGAAGAGGGAGAATTTCGTCAGGCGTCAACTGCTTCGGAGGGGACACCGGGTGTGAAAAGCACCCTTGAAGACTCGTCGACCCCATTAGAAGTTTTCACTGCAGTGTGTTCCCAAGAGGATTTGTTTCAGACCATCCGTGACGAAACGAAATCTGTAAGTAAAACAATATCTATCTCTGTCTATTCTGACTTGAAAATCGTAATTTTCCTACATGTCCTTTTTTTGAAAAAACCCCCTGAATTTACAATGTCTTTTCTTCCAACCACAGGTATGTTCGACAGAAACCCGCGCACCCCTTCATCCCATATGAATGTGGTGGGAGGACACACGTGCGGGAAGTCCGCTTCCTGATGTCGCCTTACGATTCCTGATGGGCCCTTCAGTCGAAGAGGGACCAGAGGGAATGGTGGTCGACGGACCCGGTGATGTCCTCGTCGTTGTCGCCAAGACGATTGACCAGGGACGCGCTACGATGCCCTGACCTCCGCGCTCCACTTCGCTTACAACGAATGGGAGCATCCCGCGGAAGGCAGGCTTGGAGCTGCGCCCGGTGTTTAGACGTCTTTGGAATCGGGACGTATCGTCCGCCTTCGTCCCGAACAATAACGGGACGCGTCGACGAGAGCTTGTGGGCCTGTCAAGGGGCGTCACCACGCCCTTCCAGTACAATCCGAGGAACAAGAGGGCTCGGAGAGGGCTGAAGGTCTACACGCTTTGCTCGTCGACGGTCAGAGGCAGGGTATACTGCGGCTTCAAGATCACAACATGGGGCAGGACCGCTGCGTATTTCCACCAGCATGAAGGCCGTCACCAGACCTGCTGGGAAGGCAGATCCTGTTCGACAAAGGGGTACCAGTTTTTTTATACACCGACAACTGGTACACCTCCCCGACTCTCTTCCATTACCTGCATTCGCCGGAAGACCCAGTGCAAGTTGGGACTGTGCTCTCAACCGGAGTGGCATGCCCGCGGGACCTGCAGGCTAGTCGGGGACAATCGCCTTCCGGTCCAGCAGACCGGAATGATCTGCCTTCACAGTGGGTGGACAAGCGTCCTGTTACTATGCTTTCTACCGGCCCCCACCACAGCAAGGTCGTTACCCTGCCTCCCCACCGCCGAGGGGTGGAGAGGTCGAAGCCTGAAGTTGTCGCTCCTCCAACAACGGCATGAAGGGGTGTCCGACCTCTCGGATCAGCTGGCGCGTCATATTCCAACGACGAGGAACCGTCAATTGGTAAAGAAGATTTTCTTTTACACTGTTGGATATGACCTACGACCACAGCCTTGCTATCCACCCCGGGCCCTCGGCGGTAAACTTACCCAGTTTTGAGTTCCGAAAGGAACTCGTCGAGGATTGCTGAGCAAGGTAAAGCCTCTGACCCTTTATTTTGTTTCTTTTATTCTGATAAAGGAAATTTATATTCATGTTTTACATGTCCTTTTTTTTGTCTTACAGTCTTTTTTTTCTTGCATCTATTTACAGGCTTTCCCCGTGGCTCCTTCCGCGGCGGGAATCGCTCCTCAGGCTCGCCACGAGGAGGAAGGTTCCCCCGGCAGCACAACACTTGCCAGTTGACAACACCGCATCGTCGGTGGCCGTCGGTGTGTGCTCTGCTGGGGCACCACCGTCGCAGGAAGGAGACCGTGTGTGGTCATTTGTGCGGCACCTCACTTGTCCAGCAACCGTGCTTTCAGGCCTTCCATGCCTGGGTCGTGGCAAGATGTAAATAGTCTAAATATTTTTATCTAGACATAGTTTTCTATGTATTTATTTATTGAAAAAGAAAAACAACCGTGCTTTACAGGCCAGTTCATGCCTGAAGATAATTTGCAAAGAAAAAACACCGTGCTTTCAGGCATTTCATGCCTGAAGCTTGGATAAAGGATATTGTACTATGTCTATGTATATTATCCTTGAAAATGGAAAAACCGTGCTTTCAGGCATTTCACATGGCTGAAGATAATTTGAAAATGACAAACTTTATATTAATTTTATGTAAGTAATTGTTATATCTTACTATACATATACTATTTATTCATTTGTATATGAAATTTGATAAAAATAAAATTGCAGTTTTACGCTATGTATTCGATCTCAACGCAAACGCACATTGACTTTTACACCTAAAATTTGTGATATACACTAATTTGGACTTTATACTATAGTACTGAGCAATAAAACGTTTCATAGACGATCTAATAAGATACCAGTGAGTCTACAAACTTTTACATGTTTCGTGATACAAAAACTTTCCGTTTGCGGTTTACTCGCAAACCAACCATAGGAGCGCGCTGACTTCGCGTGCTTGATGAGATCGGCCCGTGCGCGTCGCAGCGCGCGCTCCCGGCTTGACGAGAGTGTGCCTGCTTCTAATTTCCCGTCAAGTTAGGTTTACAACATTGTTCCGACCCGTCGATAAGGGGTTAAGAATTACCTGCCTAAAATCTATGCGGTGTTTGTTATTTCATTTTGGTTAGTCTACCCTCAGTGCATCTTCTCAATAATAACCAAAATTATTGTTTTTTACGAACTGGCCATAGGAAAATTTCAGGAAATACCATTTTTTTATCTATTATTTTTTTGTGGCACCTCCCACGTCCACCGATGCTTTGACATAATCACGCAATTTCCTCAATAAGAGTAATGTACTAGACATCGCACACGCATGATGCACGAGCTTTAGTGCAAAATAAATAATTTATTTGTCGGCTAAGACTCGCATTACCAGTTCTTGTTCTTTTCCAAGCATCCATCACGAATTCCGTTCATTTGCTCAGAACACGCTAGACATGCAGAGACTCCCAATCATAATTCTAACTCATTTTGGTTGTGTATTATATATGTATAATGTAAGTACGTACATACAACATACATACAACATACTACATAGAAAGAGAATATAGAAAACACACAATCTAAACACCACACCACACACACACAACACACACACCACCTACACACACACACACACAACACACACATACACACACACACAACACACACAGGACACACCACACACACCACAACACACACCCACACCATATATATATATATAGTATATATATTATATATATTATATATATATATGTATATATATACATTATATATATATATATGTATATAGAGATATTATAATATATATATATAGTATATATATATATAATGGTATTATCTACATATATATATATATGTTATAATATCTAATACTATATATATATATATATATAGTATAATAAAATATATATATATATGTGTGTGTGTTGTGTGTGTGTGGTGTTGTGTGTGTGTGTGTGTGTGTGTGTGTGTGGTGTGTGTGTGTGTGTGTGTGTGTGATGGGTAGTGTCTGGCAATGAGTAAGAGAGGTGTCATGGTACATATAGTGTCTATATTCCAACCAAAGTATAAATAACAATTCACCAAATGTCTCCCAAGTCCTTAAATTTCAATACTGGACCATGCATATGAGGACCATCTAAACTGAAAGGAATGCCAGAGCGAGTCGACTGGGAATACTAGGGCACCGACAGAAGATCCGCCAGATAAACAATGCATTAACAAAACTTAATTCAAGTGATGGCAACTCAATCGAGTGCCAGACGTTGACCCTCCTACCCATGGTCGCAGTCCGGCGAGGGAGCACGTCGAAAGGCTTTGCAACGGCTAAGGAATGCGACACCTATCCGAAAAACTGCCAAGATACAAAATCACCTTTCTAACTTTCTCTAACCCTAAACCCCATCCCTATCCATTCCAACATTGTCCCAAATCCTCCCTTCCCACATCACCCGTCTCCTCCCCTGAGGGAGGAGGATCATTATAATGGATGAGCTCAATATAATGGAGTGCGTATACGCGCTCAGGCAAACGTTTATGCACAAGTATGAGCGCGTATGCACTCAAGTGTGCAAGTGTATGCGTGTTTTTGTATGTATATGGATATGTGTGTATGTGTATGTATATATGTGCATGTACAGGTATATACATATATACATATATATATATATATATATATATATATATTATATATATATATATATATATATATATATAATATATATATATATATTATATATGGGTGAACACTAATGTGTACTCCTAAATGTGTGTG
>NC_051411.1:15765144-15767644 GCF_015228065.2 Penaeus monodon
TATATTCTAATTACTAGGGGGTTTTTTATAGTTAAAATTAGTTTATGACCGAGAACTAATTCTGCAGCATACAACGACAGCTTAAATCAACATAGATACCCGTAACACACAAAGCTGATAGTGAAAATACTGTGACAACCAATCACCTATACAACAGTGCCTTATTATCCTGTTTCATTTACTTACTGCTGTTGGTCTAAGGTTAGTCAATTTGTAATGCCGATAACAATAATTTTCTTTGGTGCCTAACAACTAGTACGGAGCAGTGAACGAACAGTTATGAAAATATTCAAAGGTTTCTTAATACACCTTAGCTTTCGGGGTTCTCGTCCTGAGTATAGAGTGGAACACCTGTCAGAGTCCCATCTATGGGATAAACAGAAATAGGAGACTCTTTAGCCTTGCCTGGCAACCATTTCAATAAAAACACTTTCAGGGAAGGTAATGCGAAACCACCCTGACTGATCTTTCCTTTGTATTTATGGCAAACATCTCAACCCCGTGGAAAAGACTGGGTATGTTAAATGAATTAACAGAGAACAGAGGGTCATGGAGAAAATGGATGCTAAAAATGACAGAGCACCAGAATATATACGTGCGTATATATATATATATATATATATATATATATATATATATATATATATATATATATATATATATATATATGCAGACGCTGTTCAAACGTATGAGCACGTGTGGGTGCGTATGCACGGAAATGTGCAGGTGTATGCGTGTGGTGTGTCGTGTACGTGTCCATGCGGTGTATATTCAAAAGTAGCAATATATACATAGATATACGTATATCTGTGCGTATATATTTCATATGTGTGTGTATGTATATGTATGTATGTATGTATGTTGTGCGAGTGTGTGTAGTGCATGTATACACACCACACACACACACACACACACACACACACACACACACACACACACACCACACATATATATATATATATATATATATATATATATATATATATATATATGTTGTGTGTGTGTGTGTGTGTTGTGTATGTTATAAATAGGTGTGAGTTTACATGCGTATATATGTGTATAAGTTTATGTGTGTGTGTATATATATGTATACGTGTATATGTATATGTATGCTTTGATGTATATGTATATGCATGTGTATGTGCATGTGCGTATGTATATGAAATGTGTGTATAAAATGTATGTATATGTGTAAGTATATATGTAGTTACGTGAAAATGTGTGTACGTATACATTTATATGTGTGAATGTACGGGTGAAATACGGTTTATATATGGGTGAACACTAATGTGTGCTCATAAACGTATGTGTGCATACACGTGTGCTTCAGCATACGTATTGCTATATTTGTGTGTGTATGTAAAGTCATAAGTAGGTGCACAGGATATATGCGCAGGTGTGTGTTCGCATACGTATATATGTAAGAGTGTGTATGCATATCACATGCAAAGGAGCATATGTAAATGTGTATGCGTGTGCATATGCAAGAAAATGAAGATATGCGTGGTACTTGTGGCACTTACAGGTGAACAACTGTGTCTGCACTGGGCGTACATGCACATAAATAAAATCAGTGTATAAAATATAATCACACATATACACACTTCTGATAGCTAAGCCCATGCTCATGGGAGTATACCCTGGCATAGTGAGCAGGCCGTGTGTGGCGACACATAAGTACACATTAGACAGGGCCAACCTTGCTGGAGGGGCTTATCAGTGGCATCCCGGCTAAAAAACTCCCCTCCCACCAAGAATACCTAAGCCCTTCCACCAAGATAAACCTAAGCCAGTACGTGGGAGGTAACTCGGCTGCCTACCTCTCAATCAAAAAAAAAAAAAAAAAAAAAAAATGACTGCACAAACAGATCAACGGCCATCATTCCCCGGATGAGAAGGAGCCCCTAGTTACGGCGGCGATCAGGACCGTTCCAGAGCAGAGGGTGCTAAGAATCCCCGGTCAACAACAGGCCGCCCCACGTTGATGAACCTTTGCACATATAATATAAGGACAATGAGAACTGAATCCGACCTACTAACATTACTTGAGGAAATCTCTTTCATTAAATGGGATATTATGGGACTCTGTGACGATAGAAGACTGGGCGAAGAGCAAAAGATACTAAATGATGGAAATGTGCTCTATTGGAGAGGTAAAACCCAGGGTAGCAAGCAGGAATTAGGGGTGACCTTCTCAGTTCACAAACGTTTAGAGAAGAATATCGTGGAATTCTATAGTATAAGCGAAAGAGTGGCTTCAGCAACAATAAAACTAAACAATAGGTACAACTTAAAGATTGTTCAAGTCTATGCTCAAACCGGCAGCCACAGTGATGAAGAAATAGAGAGCTTCTATGAAGATTTTCATTTAGCCAGCGAGAGAGTAAAAACCCATTTCACAATAATAATGGGAGATTTTAATGCCAAAATAGGTAAAAAGACAGTAGGAGAAACCACAACAGGGAATCACGGAATAGGTACTAGGAAAGAGAGGGGACAA
>NC_051411.1:15793867-15801367 GCF_015228065.2 Penaeus monodon
TATATATATATATTATATAATATATATATATATTTTGGGGTGTTGTGTGTGTGTGTGGGGTGTGTGTGTGTGGTGGTGTTGTGTGTGTGTGTGTGGTGTGTGTGTGTGTGTGTGTGTGTGGTGTGTGTGTGTGTGTGTGTGTGTTGGTGGGGTGTGTGTGGTGTGTGTGTGTGTGTGTGTATGTGTGTGTGTGTGTGTGTGCGTGTGTGGGTATGTGTGTGTGTACGCATATATATATATATATAATATATATATATATATATATATATATATATAATATATACATATATATATATATGTATGTATGTATGTACATATCTATCTATATCTATCTATCTAACTATCTATCTATCTATTTATATATATGTATATTTATAATATATAAATATATATATATATATATATAAAAAATATACTATATATAATATATATATATATATATATATATTATATATATATATATATATATTGTGCAGGGTGGTCTGTGATCCAATGAAGAGGGCGACACACTCCAGTTACACCACAGTTTCCACTACGCGGGACTACCTTAGTGATCCCGGTGCCCGTTTTCTTTTTCTTTTTTCCTCTTCTTCTCCTTCTTCTTCTTCTTCTTCTTCTTCTTCTTCTTCTTTATTATTTTAATTACTGCCTCATGTCATGTTTTACCTGTTCTGCTTTCGTTTAATACATTTAATTTGCATTTTAAGTCTCTTATTTTATCATCGTGTCAGTTTCATTGGCATGGCACGTCATTTCTGCCAAGTCATTTTTGTGTTTTATTCTAACTCTTTTATGAGTTTTAAATATTTATTTTATCGGTTCATATATTTTTCTTGTATTTTTAAAAATTATTACTTGGTTCTTTCTGCGCATTTTTTCCCCCCTTATTTTGTATTTTCATGATGTCTTTCTTTGGTTTTATTGTGTATATTTGATTGCCTAATATTTTTTATTACGTATTTTATTTTATTTGTATCTTATTGTAATTTATTTTGAGAAATGATTCGTTATTTTATGACATCACGAATCCATGACAGCCCGCGTCCCATGACAATAAACAGTGTCAACTGGAATTGTGTGTGTTTGGATCTACCCCCCCCCCCCCATCTGATGAAGCATCACCAAAGGTTGTACTAGTCCCATACGTTACTTGCCTAGGTTCTATTTTTCGCTGGGCGTTATCAGTATATGAATCAATAAGGTATTGGTTATATATAAGCTACATTTCCCAAGAGGAACACTATTCAGTAACTTTTCATTGTTACGTTAATATGTCAGTTCTGCTCAGCCTATTCAAAACTCAATTTCAGTCATAGCCAAGTTCATTGTACTTTTATCTTCTTTCAATGACGATTTAAGTGAGTTTAGTGTTTTTTCAACTTTTACCCATTATATTACTGTATTTTATTGCTTTTACATGTTCTTTATCTGTGTTTATCTCTACTTTTACTGCTTCTATTTCTTTTACTTCTGCTTTTAGTCTCGGCTTTTATTGAATCCTTTCCTTTTACGATTTCAGTTAAGATGTGTGCTGGTTTAACTATGCTTACCTGTCATCGTGTTTTAGTTTGTTTCATTTCTGCTTTTACTATTTTTGCCATTTTTATCTAATCTTACCTTGTTGTTTTTTATACTGCTTACTCTTACCACTGCCAGTGCTTCTACTACTGCCTGTGCTTCTACTACGGCCTCTGCTTCTACTACTACTGCCTCTTCTTCTATTAATGTTCTTATGTCCTTGCTTACCACTTTCATTTATTTTGCTATTTGTACGAAAAGGACTCTAACTGTTATAATGCACTCCCAATCATCTGTGGAAGCAATAGTTGATCTATTTCCACAGAATCTGGAAGTTTGGCGCTACTTTCTTTTGCCTTCCAGTATTTTTTTTATCCTTTCCTTATAAGGAGTGAACAGGACCCCCACCCCTTTTTTTTCCTTCATACTTGGTCCCTAAGCCTCTCCTGCCTCACAGGAGTATTCCGGGCTCCTCTTCCACGGACATTATCTGGCCTTAAGCTAGGTGTGAACCTTACAATATATATATATATATATATATATATATATATATATATATATATATATGTATATATTAATACATATATACATATATTTATATTTGTATAAATTTATATATGTATATATATATGCATATATATACATATATGCATACATATTCTTATATATATACATATATACATGTATATCTATATGTATAAATATGTATGTATATATACACACATATATACATATATTTACTTAATTATTTATTTAAATGAACACATATTTATATGCACGCACGCACACACACACACACACACACACACACACACACACACACACACACACACACACACACACACACACACACACACACACACACACAGAGATATATATTTTTTTTCTAGTAATGACCATGATACATACAGTATAATTTGAACCTAACACAAGAAAATGATTACTCAGATGAAAAGGATTAGCACCCCTGTGATCACGGATTAGTTCCTTTTGAAAATGAGATTATTGTAATATGAAATTCTTCTGATCCTTTCTGTGTTCTTTTAGTTCGTTTAACTGTTTTTTCTTTTTTTTTTGCATCGTATATTTTTTATAGTTTGCTTTAACTCTTTTTGTCATGAAATTAAACAATTATCATATAGTCATTCAAGCTATTATTTATGTAAACAAATAAAGAAACTCTACAAAAAAATACCCATGCTTGATAAAAATATAGGCAACATTATTACTGTGCAATTATATTCTAATTACATAGGCGTTAGTATAGTTTTATTAGTTTTATGACCGAGAACTAATTCTGCAGCATACAACGACAGCTTAAATCAACATAGATACCCGTAACACACAAAGCTGATAGTGAAAATACTGTGACAACCAATCACCTATACAACAGTGCCTTATTATCCTGTTTCATTTACTTACTGCTGTTGGTCTAAGGTTAGTCAATTTGTAATGCCGATAACAATAATTTTCTTTGGTGCCTAACAACTAGTACGGAGCAGTGAACGAACAGTTATGAAAATATTCAAAGGTTTCTTAATACACCTTAGCTTTCGGGGTTCTCGTCCTGAGTATAGAGTGGAACACCTGTCAGAGTCCTATCTATGGGATAAACAGAAATAGGAGACTCTTTAGCCTTGCCTGGCAACCATTTCAATAAAAACACTTTCAGGGAAGGTAATGCGAAACCACCCTGACTGATCTTTCCTTTGTATTTATGGCAAACATCTCAACCCCGTGGAAAAGACTGGGTATGTTAAATGAATTAACAGAGAACAGAGGGTCATGGAGAAAATGGATGCTAAAAAGGACAGAGCACCAGAATATATACGTGCGTATGTGTGTGTATATATATATATATATATATATATATATATATATATATATATATATATATATATATATATATATGCAGACGCTGTTCAAACGTATGTGCACGAGTGTGGGTGCGTATGCACGAAAATGTGCAGGTGTATGCGTGTGGTGTGCGTGTACGTGTCCATGCGGTGTATATTCAAAAGTAGCAATATATACATAGATATACGTATATCTGTGCGTATATATTCATATGTGTGTGTATGTATATGTATGTATGTATGTATGTGTGCGAGTGTGTGTAGTGCATGTATACACACACACACACACACACACACACACACACACACACACACACACACACACACACACACACATATATATATATATATATATATATATATATATATATATATATATATGTGTGTGTGTGTGTGTGTGTGTGTGTATGTATATAAATAGGTGTGAGTGTATACATGCGTATATATGTGTATAAGTTTATGTGTGTGTGTATGTATATGTATACGTGTATATGTATATGTATGCGTGATGTATATGTATATGCATGTGTATGTGCATGTGCGTATGTATATGTAATGTGTGTATAAAATGTATGTATATGTGTAAGTATATATGTACGTTACGTGTAAATGTGTGTACGTATACATTTATATGTGTGAATGTACGGGTGTATACGGATATATGTGGGTGAACACTAATGTGTGCTCATAAACGTATGTGTGCATACACGTGTGCTTCAGCATACGTATTGCTATATTTGTGTGTGTATGTAAAGTCATAAGTAGGTGCACAGGATATATGCGCAGGTGTGTGTTCGCATACGTATATATGTAAGAGTGTGTATGCATATCACATGCAATGGAGCATATGTAAATGTGTATGCGTGTGCATATGCAAGAAAATGAAGATATGCGTGGTACTTGAGGCACTTGCAGGTGAACAACTGTGTCTGCACTGGGCGTACATGCACATAAATAAAATCAGTGTATAAAATATAATCACACATATACACATTTCTGATAGCTAAGCCCATGCTCACGGGAGTATACCCTGGCATAGTGAGCAGGCCGTGTGTGGCGACACATAAGTACACATTAGACAGGGCCAACCTTGCTGGAGGGGCTTATCAGTGGCATCCCGGCTAAACTACTCCCCCTTCCACCAAGATATACCTAAGCCCTTCCACCAAGATATACCTAAGCCAGTAGGTGGGAGGTAACTCGGCTGCCTACATCTCAATCAAAAAAAAAAAAGAAAAGAAAAAAAGGATGCACAAACAGAGCAACGGCCGTCATTCCCCGATGAGAAGGAGCCCCTATTACGGCGGCGATCAGACCGTTCCAGAGCAGAGGGTGCTAAGAATCCCCGGTCAACAACCAGGCCGCCCCCAGTTGATGAACCTTTGCACATATAATATAAGGACAATGAGAACTGAATCCGACCTACTAACATTACTTGAGGAAATCTCTTTCATTAAATGGGATATTATGGGACTCTGTGACGATAGAAGACTGGGCGAAGAGCAAAAGATACTAAATGATGGAAATGTGCTCTATTTGAGAGGTAAAACCCAGGGTAGCAAGCAGGAATTAGGGGTGACCTTCTCAGTTCACAAACGTTTAGAAAAGAATATCGTGGAATTCTATAGTATAAGCGAAAGAGTGGCTTCAGCAACAATAAAACTAAACAATAGGTACAACTTAAAGATTGTTCAAGTCTATGCTCAAACCGGCAGCCACAGTGATGAAGAAATAGAGAGCTTCTATGAAGATTTTCATTTAGCCAGCGAGAGAGTAAAAACCCATTTCACAATAATAATGGGAGATTTTAATGCCAAAATAGGTAAAAAGACAGTAGGAGAAACCACAACAGGGAATCACGGAATAGGTACTAGGAAAGAGAGGGGACAAATGCTAGTTGATATCGCGGAGGCTCGATCACTCAAAATCATGAATACATTCTTCGGAAAAAGACTAGAGCGGAAGTGGACATGGAAGTCACCATTTGACATCAAAAACGAAATTGACTTCATAATTTCAAATAGGCGCGATATAGTAAAAAATGTGGAAGTTATTGATAAAGTAAATGTTGGCAGCGACCATAGAATGGTCAGAGGCCAAATTAAATAACACCTCAGAAAGGAAAGGAGTAAACTCATACGAAAACCACAGCCAAATTTAGCTAACTTGAAGATCAGAGCGACAGAATTTAACTTTAACATGCAAAACAGATATTCACTTCTCAGCGACGAAGATCTCAATATTGACCAAATCAACAAACAGTTTAATGACATAATAAAGGAAGCTGCACTAGAAGTAGGCGGTAAGAACGTCAAGCAAAGCTCCAGCAAGTTCTCGGTAGAAACTAAAGAGCTTATGCAAAAACGTTTTATTTTTTTTTTTTTTTTTAATGTAGGGTCAAGAAAATATCGTCAATCAGGGACAAAATAGAATTAGCCGAACTAACAAACACTATAAATAAAAAGAAGAGGGAAGATGTACGGAAATTCAATACTCAAATAATAAATGAAACAGGGATATCAGGTACTAGCATGAAAACAGTTAAAAGGAGACACGGAATAGGGAGAAATCAATTGTATGCAACAGTAACATAAAATAAGAATGAAATCATAAGAATAGTGGAGGACTTTTACAGGGATCTATACAACTCAAATGAACAGCCATGGATAGGAGCGAGTTCGGTAACTAGAAACGTACCTAGCATCACAACAGAAGAAATAAAAAAAGAGCGCTTAAAGTCATGAAGAGAGGGAAAACACCCGGGGAAGATGGAATTAGTATAGACCTTATAATAGATGCAGGAGAAATTGCAACAGTGAAACTAGCCAATCTTTTTGACAAATGCCTTATCGACGGGAAAACTCCGAAAGCCTGGAAAAATGCAACAATTATATTGATACATAAAAAAGGGGACAGAAAGGATCTAAAAAACTACCGACCAATAAGCCTCCTTTCAGCTACTTACAAACTATTCACAAAAATCATCACAACTCACAAAAACATATAAAAAATCATCACATCACTCTGACCGTCTGGATTCTAACCAGCCTAGAGAACAAGCAGGCTTTCGCAGTGGATTCTCAAAAACAGACCACATCTACATGCTCACCCAAATAAAGGAAAAAATAAACCCTAGGAAACCCCTGTGTATGGCATTCATCTGTTATTAAAAGGCATTTGACTCTGTAGAGATACCAGCAGTACTGGAAGCTATCCGAAAACAGGGAGTAGAGGAGGTATATTGTAAAATACTAGAATATACAAAGATGGTACAGCAACCACCAAGCTCCACACCGAAACCGACAAAATACCAATTAAAAAAGGCATTAGACAGGGCGATACCATCTCACCAAAACTGTTTACAGCTTGTCTTGAGGAAATATTAAAAAAGCTAGAGTGGAATGGAAAGGGTATCAAGATAGGAGACGAATATCTAAACAATCTAAGATTTGCAGATGATATTGTTCTCTTCATTGAATCTGCAAATGAAATGCAGCAACTAATAAATGATCTGAATAGAGAAAGTCTGAAAGTCGGACTTCGGATGAACAAGAAAAAGACTAAGATTATGTTCAACAGTAGAGTTCTGTTTCTAACAGATACAAGTACAGGGCGAAGCGCTAGAGGTAGTGGACAAGTATATATACCTAGGACAACTCGTGCAGACAAACACATCTAGCGAAGAGGAAATTAAGCGACGCATCAGTCTAGGCTGGAGTCCCTTTGGCAGACACAGTAGCATACTAAGAGGCTCCTTGTCATTATGTTTAAAAAGAAAAGTCTTTAACCAATGTGTCCTACCAGTTATGACCTACGGATCAGAAACATGGACTACAACCAAACTACTGGAGAGGAAACTAACAAGTGCCCAGAGAGGGATGGAGAGATTGATGCGGGGAATTAGCCTAAGAGATATTATGACGACGTGGATCAGGGAACAGAATAAAGTAGAAGGTATACTTAGGAGCATCAAAACGAAGAAATGGCAATGGGCAGGTCATATACATCGGAGACAGGACAACAGATGGACAAAGAATGTATACATAATATAAAGAACCAAGGACTAGACCAGTGACAAGATGGCGTGACGAAATTTTGGGCCGAGACTGAAACAAAAAACACCAAG
>NC_051411.1:15803867-15806533 GCF_015228065.2 Penaeus monodon
TAGTCATTTGGGTATTCGACTCCATTTGCCCTTCTGGTTCTGCCGTCGTGTGAGACCAGCTTCCGTTATATATTTCTTAACTAAAAGTAACTGCAACGCAGTCTCAATTTCTTCCACGGTTTAACGTTGCGTTAATGTATTCTCAAAATTTTAATTCATTGAGAGGCATGCTACTTGTAATATGAAAATCGAAAATGATAAATTAATATCATTGTATGATAACAAGAAATTCGAAAGGCAGGACTTCTGTACTTTGCACTTATTAGGTGCTTACCCTGTGTCAAAAATAAGCCATGCTAAACGAAATCTCCTCTTTAAACTCATGCACTGAATCATCCGAATTAACAACTTTATTTCACAATATCTGACAAAAAAATCTCTGTTTTTCCCCAAAATACAGAAAGTTAATCCGCAACAGAAATAAAACAAAGCCGGTGTGGATGATTTACATGTCATAATGGCCTTGCTGAAGTACATGCCAGCAGTCGTTAACCTAATCCTCTCTCACTTATTTTGAAGAGATGATATTTTCTCTGCCATCCGTAGAATAATAGGATCATTTGTTGAAAGCCCTTTACATAGAAAATTATATTAGTTATTAATGAAATAATTCTTATTATACGAAATTGTTTTTGTTCATTACGTCATTATCGTTGAAACATGGTTCGATAAAATTACACATTATATGTTTTACATATGACATACATTAGTACTATCGTTCAAAAAATATCCTTAAAGGAAGTAATCAGATATTGAATGTGGTGGAAGCCTTGTTTTGCGCTCAGTGAAACGTTTGTAGCATAGTAGTAGACTTGTAAGATAGAACATGAGAATACAGCTGATATAAAAAACGAAGTGTGATTAATCCTGATATTGCCTAGAAGAGCACACATGGGCGTGATTATTATAATGACTTATAATGATATTTTCTAAATTATCTAAGATACAAAGCTACATCACAGATGTTTATAAACTTACTTGTGAAAGAAATTTTAGATAACGAAAACGAATAGTGAGCTCTTGTTTGCCTGTTACGAGTAACTAACACGGCAAATAATTAAACTTCTGCGATCCTTAATCGTAACGTAAAGTTAGTATCTTGCGTATCCCGCTCTTGGTTGATAATTATTCCTTCTTAAAAATGACTCGTAAACACGAAGGGAGGCATATCAAATATATTATGTAAACAAAGTTGATTTACTTAGTTATTCGCATTGAAAGCCAGAAAATTATATTCTTTCCTAACTATGACATAGATAAATTGCTTTTTAGAAAAGAAACTATTAAGGAGATTAAGATACCCTATATTAAATTAGAAAGGAAAATATATATAGAAAAGCGAGTTTCTGTGTGTGTGTGTGTGTGTGTGTGTGTGTGTGTGTGTGTGTGTGTGTGTGTGTGTGTGTGTGTGTGTGTGTGTGTGTGTGTGTGTGTGTGTGTGTGTGTGTGTGTGTGTGTGTGTGTGTGTGTGTGTGTGTCCATTTTCATATATTTATATGCCTATGATATATATATATATATATATATATATATATATATATATATATATATATATATACATACAGATATATATACATATGTTCAACAGCAATTTATTCCACTGCAGGATATAGGCCTCCCTCAATTCACTATTGAGAGGTTATTTGGCAGTGCCACCCTTGCCTGATTGAATGCTCCTCCTAGTCAACCGCGGTTCGGCTCGCTAACATTTGTACCACGGCGGCGACTTACCCTAAGACACCTGTGCTTCACTTCTCAAGGGGATATGTCGTTTTCTCGACGTGTGATCGGACTCGAGCCAGCAGCCAGAGCGCAGGTATTTTTACGGCTACCGCGGCGAAGAATTGAACTCGGGACCACAAGGTTTAGAGTCCAGTACTCTAATCATTGGACCATCGCGGCAGTCATATATATATATATATATATATATATATATATATATATATATATATATATATATATATGTATGTATGTATGTATGTATATATTATATATATACATATACATGTATATATATGTGTATACATGTATATACACATATATATGTGTATACATGTATATACACATATATATGTGTATACATATTTATGTATCTAAAATTATGTATATATGTATGATTGTATGCATGTATGTGTATGGATATATATTTATTGTTATTCTAACGGTAGGTTCATGTTTGAGCCGCCGTGGTCACAGCATGATACTTAATTGTAGTTTTCATGTTGTGATGCTCTTGGAGTGAGTACGTGGTAGGGTCCCCATTTCCTTTCCACGGAGAGTGCCGGTGTTACCTTTCTAGGTAATCATTCTCTCTATTTATCCGGGCTTGGGACCAGCACTGACTTGGGCTGGCTTGCCCACCCAGTGGCTAAATAATGATGGGTATACACACACACACACACACACACACACACACACACACACACACACACACACACACACACACACACACAAATATAACATATATACTTATATTATAATATATATATATATATAATATATATATGCATATATATTTAATCTATATAATTTAATATATATATTATATATAATATATATATTATATATATATTATTATATATATATATATACGACACACACAAAAGTTGGTGTTTGATATATATAATATATATTATATATTATATATATATATATATATATATATA
>NC_051411.1:15814133-15816633 GCF_015228065.2 Penaeus monodon
TAATTATATATATATATAATACATATATATATATATATATTGAAGTATTCATTCATTTCTATAAATATATATACATATACATATATATGTACTGTACATTATATATATAGATATATATATATAATTTTTTAAATATATATTAATAATTAAATATGTACATATCATCCTCAATAAGGTATGCTCATGTAGTGAGCAGCCGGGACCTCTCCACCATCCTCGACACTCAAACTCGATCTACGCTTTTCTTTCCACTTGTACCATCGACAGCCCGCAATATCTTTGATATTGTCGCTCAGTCTTGTCTTCGGGTTTGCTAATCGTCCTCTGTTTCTATCACCATCCCTGTCAGCCAAGTTTTCTCAATACTTTTACTTCTCATTACATATGACAAAACCTTAATTCCTCAGTTCAAGATGTCCAACAGCATTATTTATAAAAAATAATAAATATATATATTATATATATAGATATAGAATATAATATATACACTTATATTTATATTTATATTTACTACATATATATTATACTTATATTAGTATCATATATAGATATAGATATATATATATATAGATAGACATATATGTATACATACACACACACCACCACCACCACACACACACACACACACACACACACACACACCCCACACATATATATATATATATATTATTATAATATATATATATATATATACATATATAAATTATATATATTTAACTACTATATGTATACATACCCACACACACACACACACACACACACACACACACCACACAACAATATAGAATATACATATACATATGTTATATATATATAGATAATTATATATATATATATATATAGATATAATATATATATGTAGATAGAATTTGTGTATATACAATGTATATATATGTATATATATGTATATAATATATATATATTTAATAATACAGTATAGAGATATATATATATATATACGTATATATATATATATTCTTCTTCTTCTAACGGTAGGTTTCATGTCTGAGCCGCCGTGGTCACAGCAGATACTTAATTGTGTAGTTTCATGTTGTGATGCTCTTGGAGTGAGTACGTCGGAGGGTCCCCAGTTCCTTTCACGGGAGAGTGCCGGGATGTTTACCTTTTAGGTAATCATTCTCTCTATTTAGCCGGGACTTGGGGCCAGCACTGACTTGGGTGGCTCGGCCACCAGTGGTAAGGTAGGCAAATCAAGGAGATAGTTCCTTTCACCAAGGAAACAACGCGGCGGTCTTTGATCGAACCCTCGATTCAGTTTTCCGTCGTGACAGTCTTGAGTCGACGCCTAACCATTCGGCCACCACGGCCTTGACAATCATGGGCTTCCATGATTTTTTTTTTGGTTTCTTAGCAATTTCAGAGCGGTGGTTTGGACATTGCCTTCGCCGGTGTTTTATCGAGTCACCATCTCTATTACCCGGCACTGACCTGAGCGGCGTTGGCCACCCAGTGGCTAGGCAGGCATCGAGGTGAAGTTCCTTGCCCAAGGGCAACAAAGCGCCGGCCGGGACCTCGACCCTCGAATCAGATGCCGTCGTGACAGTTCTGAGCGACGCTCTAACCATTCGGCACCGCCCGGGCCCCTTATATATATTAATATATATATATATATTAATATATATATATATACTAGAGTTATATATAAAGATATATATCTAATATATTTGTGTGGACATATATATACATATATATATATATATATATATAATATAATAATATATATATATATTCATATATATATATGTGTGTGGTATATATAGATACAAATATTATATATATATATATATATAATATATATATATATATAGAAAATAAAACAAATTTCTCTGTCTCTGTCGCTCTCTCCTCTTTCTCTACTTCTCGCTCTCTCTCCTCTCTCTCTCTCTACTCTCGCTTCTCTCTCTATAGAGATTATATTATAGATATGAATATATAATAATATATATATTTTTGTTTTTTTTTTTTTTTTTTTTTTTTTTTTTTTCTCTCTTCTCTCTTTTCTTTTCTCTCTCTCTCTCTCTCTCTCTCTCTCTCTCCTCTCTCTCTCTCTAATCATATCTCTATCTTCTATCTATCCACTCGCCTTTTTTTTAAGGCAGTTCATCGGAAATATACTAAGAGAAAAACGACAAATAAAAAATATCAATGCTTGACAGCCATTTCATCGGAAGCCGTTTAGCTGCTCTCGTCATGTACAGAAATGCTTTCGGTAACTTTGAAGCGTCTGCATAAAACTAGCCATTCCTCGCCCAGCGTTAGAAATGAGAAAAAATCGCTGAGGATCATTATGTAAGAGAGGGTTCAAAATATATAGGTATACACATAACGCATCCACACGCGGGTCTCGAAACCTTAGTTTAGATGAAACTTTACTGTAGGAGGAGCGGCCTAAACCAACGACCTGTCTGCATCTATAAATCTGAAGCTGCATATTTGTTTTCGATTTGCTCGTGGTAATGTAACATGTTCCCGGTGTTGG
>NC_051411.1:15824133-15841633 GCF_015228065.2 Penaeus monodon
ACTAGAATACGGAACGCCTAATCTATAACTGTAAAAATAATGGCCAAAAGAAGGAGGATTTACCTACTCCATTATGAACACAAACACAGAACGTGTTCGAAAGAGCACATGTAATTTCATTTCTTATATATGTATAAATAAATAAATAAATTAATTAATATTAATATATAATATATAATTAATATATAATTAATAAATATTATATATAACCACACATACGCACACACACACACACACGCGTGTGCGTGATTGTCTGCTTGTGTCTGTGTGTGTGCTGTAAAGGGTGCACGAGGATTAGATTAGAAATATTGTATATGTACAGAGAACACAAATATATATTCGTTCCTTCAATGAATACGCAGTCATTCAAAAAGTACATTAACACGAGTATTGGAGGTAATGTTTTACCAAAAAAAATCCCTGGAAAAGTATATATATACTGCAGCGGTCAAGGGCGCAAGTGAGCAAACAGCTGACTGCTTCGGCTAAGGAATCGCTCCATAATACGCTACTCATGCAACTGTGTAATCAACTGCAACTGGATATTTAACTAAAGTAGGAGAGCGGCCAAATTAGGCTCCTTTCTTATGCAAATAATCAAATAAAACCAAAAGCCTCATTTCAATTTCTCAAAAAACTATACTCTTCTTTGAATAAATTGTATATGTTATATATTATATATATATATATATATAATATAATATATATAATATATATATATATATAATATATATATATATATATATATATATATATATTATATATTTTTTATATATATATATATATGATATATATATATGTATATTATATTTATGTATTTTATAATATATATATTGTATTATATCTATATATTATAATAATCTTTATTGAATAAATCTATTTATCCATGTGATTTTCTACCAAAGTATCAAGTAAAGGTTATATTTGTTATTATCATTATATTATATTTATATAAAATATATATATATAAATAAATGTATTATGTATGTGTGTGTGTTGGGGGTGTGTGCAATACGTACATACTCGTGTGGAATCACACACAAAAGAACAAAAGGAACAGAAAAACACCACGAATGTGCCGAAGGCACTTTCACTAATAGTAAAGTGAAAAGCTGAAATCGTGATTTCCGTACTTCCTCTAGATGCACGGCATCGAACAAGACACCCAAAAACACACACACACAAATACCCAAACACACACAAACAACACAAACACCCAAAAACAAAAAACACAAACAAAACATCAACTCCCAACACAAACAAACACAACAACACAACACACACACACACACACCCCAACCACACAAAACAAACAAACACAAACACACACGCCACACATACAGTTACTGAAATGAAAAAGAAATCTAATTACGAAAAAAAAAGAATGTTGCTAAGATGTTCAGGTGTGAGAATAGAGATAGGGGGTCAGATTAAAGTAACTTTTTAAGACCTTAAGCACAAGCAAAGGTTTTGACCAAAGGGAGAGTTTAATTATTTGACGTCCAACTTATAGACGTTTAATATTTTTTAAAGATGGTAATATTTGTGTCATATGAAAGTAGCAGGAATCCAGAACCTGCATTATCAGTGGAGATTTACTGGAGTTTCCACTTCGGTCAAGCGTCACAGATCATGCAAGAAACTTTTCTATGTGGTCACTATCTTAGTGGGGAAGCTAAGGATGCCATTAGAGGATTTCTACTTCTTTAACAAAAGTGTGCAGGTGAAAAAACAATTGAAGCACAAAACTAGAGGGAATGGTAGTGTGTGGTAAAAATGAAAAGATAGAGGTTATACATATTCTCAGAAGGATATATTAACAAGACACGATCAAATTCCAGAAAGTTTTAAAGGGTGGCCTCATAACAACCGAACTAATACCATATGATAGAAGTGTTGAAGTTAAACTCATGATTAGTTTTTAAACTGTATGCGTGCCATCAAGCCAAGGAAAAGTTTTTCGGGGAAAGATAAGCCTGATGCAAGGAAAACTTACGGCTCCGGCCGCAGTATGACAATGTAATAGGATTATTGATAGATTTTTTTGTAAAATAAGTAATTACATGTGAAGCATGTATGAGTAAAGATCTGTTAATTTTCAGTTTAACGGAAAAAAGCAGGAAAGAAATGGGTAATGGGATAAAAATGGCTGGTAAAAACTGCATGTTAAGAAAAAAAAAACAAGGTGTATTCAACATGCAATAAAGTCCACAAAAATACCCCATGCGTTTCTAGTCGAAACCACCGTTCTTGCTCTTCTCTGCTATAATGTATACGGTGTGGTAGGTATGTATGTATATATTTGTGTGTGTGTGTGTGTGTGTTGTGTGTGTGTGTGTGTGTGTGTGTGTGTGTGTGTGTGTGTGTGTGGTGTGTGTGTGTGTGTGTGTGTGTATGTATTATATAATATATATATATATATATATATTATATATATATATATATATAGTATATAGTATAATATATTATATAGTATATCATACATTATATATTTGTATATCCCAATTTACAAACTCTTCAGAATTAGAACATCAACACCATCTAGTTCATTATTTGGAATCCCGAACGAATAATCCAGGTGTTTGCTCGGATTTCCCTATTTTCTCCATTTCATCCCAAAAGAACTTCACGAAAATAGAAAAGATTTTCCGGCCCATATATTAGTAAGAACATGGCGGTAACTAAGTACGACGGAAATCTCGACGCCGAGGCAGGACACTCATGGGCAGCAGCTGGAGCGTGTACGAGTTATAAGCAGAAGATTAACACCGAACGAGAGAAGAGCGGCATATTATACCAATAAATTTTTTTATTTTATTTCATGCGATGTGCTTTTGTTGTCTTTCCCTTCCTTCTACCAATCCCACGTGTTACATGCGCTACCATTACAATCCTCCTGAGACAGGATCAATATGATAACTTACCTGTATACACTTACACAGTTCGCTACGCTGTAACGATATTCATGTGATTTTAGTTATCATGCACACAATACCTATGCAAGCAAATACATGATAACTAATCTTGTGTGCGAGTTTTTTTTTTTAAGTTTGTTATTATTTATCTTTCTTTATTCCTTCATTTTCTGGAGATTACTATTATTCGATTTCTGTTAACTATTTGTCTTATTATCTGTAACGTAATATCTTCATTACGTCTTGCAATAATAACTTCTAACTTAACGAAAATGTCAAGGGCAGAAGCTCTGGTGGCTATAATTCTTTTTTTTTTTTGGAAATGCTTGCAATAAACGAGATGAAGCAAATTCCCTATCCCAGACGCTTTTGTTTCTTTGGCCAGTACAGACAGACAGCAGGTAGACAAGGGCAGACGGAGCGGACGACAGCCAAAAGACAGCCTGATAGACACTGACACTGGATCAAACATGGAAAGAGAGAAAGTGGAGAGAGAGAACATGTGTTTTATTTTGTGTGTAAAGTATATATAATAGACAGATTTGTACCCTCCTCAGTACTGCAAAAAAAAATTATGTATCATATGTTTCAATTTCATTAAGCGCTCCAAGTTTCACTGTTTGTAAAAAGAAACAGGGCTATCAGTTACCACGATATCACCGTAGCTGTTTGATGTGATCTCTGCAAGCTTTGATTTAATAAACTGTGAATTAAATTAGAATTAATGCTGATTTAAGCCCGAGTATTTATATATAATTTTTGTGCCATGTACAGGGTATTCTGATAATTGGTACCGAACAGTTAATATTTTTTATCCTTAACGAGAATAAGCAATAACTGTATCTACTACCAGTCAAGTATTTTAAGTACAGGGTATTCATTCCTGTTAATAATTATTTATTAACAGTTGACTATGGTATTAACAACATTTGTATTATGGGAACAATGTGCATTACTAACTTTTTCCTAATAGAGAGTTAGTGATAAGCTATCAGACCACAGACAGACAGACACAGCAATACACACACACACACCACACACACACACACTCACACAACACACCACACACACCACACACACACACACACACACACCACACCACACACACAACACACACATGCAACCACAGCTCTCTTCATTCAAGAACAAGTGAAATGGGAAAGGAAAATATATAGTAACATAAAAAGTGAAAAGACAGATAGACGAGTTTCCTTTTTCTTCCCACAGGACAACAAATATGTAAATAAATAAACACATATTGAGAATAAAGTGAGGCGAAGGGGATAAAATGTATTGCTTAGCTCGGTGACAGCAAACACTGGATAATAAACGCCACCTACAATAAAAGAATAAATAGTGATGGTACGACGGACCAAATGATCGCAAAAGGATTGATTATGAAGGATGTTGCCAGCTGGGAGCTCCTTCTTTTTCTGTCTTTCCTGCCTGTCTTGTGCGGTGCCGCTGTTCCATGTATGTTTGGAGGCTCCTGATGTACGAATGCCTGTCACAATCAGGATATTAATTATGGCTTTTTCATGAAAATTAGATATGCTTGCAATAAATAAATTATAAATGATAAAGAAATAAAGGGCTAAGTATATATATATATAATATATAGTATATATATATATCTATATATAATATATATATATATATATATATAATATAGAATATATATATATATGTATATGTATATATATATATATATATATATATATAATTATACATATGTTATATGTATATATATATATAATATATGATATATATTATAATATATATATATATATATATATTTATATATTTACCCCACACACACACAACAGTCACACACACACACGACACACACACACGACTATCCCATATATAATATATATATATATATATATAGATAGAGAGAGAGAGAGAGAGAGAGAGAGAGAGAGAGAGAGAGAGAGAGAGAGAGAGAGAGAGAGAGAGAGGATGAGAGAGAGAGAATAAATAATAAATAATAACAACAGATGATAAATAAATGGAATAAATATTTTTGCGTATATATATGTGTATATATATAAGTATATATAGTATATATATATATATATATATAATATATATCTATATATATATATATATATAGATGGTATGTATGTGTGTTTGTGTTTGTGTGTGTGGGTTGTCTGTTTTTCGTGTGTGTCGTGCAATATATGACACACACAGATAAAGATAGATAGATAGGTAGATAGTATAGATCGATAGTATAGATAGGTCGATAGAGAGAGAGAGAAGAGAGAGGAGAGAGAGAGAGGAGATAGAGAGAGAGAGAGAGAGATAGAGAGAGAGAAGAGGAGAGAAGGTGATAAAGGGAGAGAGAGAGAGAGAGAGAGAGAAGAGAGAGAGAGAGAGAGAGAGAGAGAGAGAGAGAGCGAGAGAGAGAGAGAGAGAGAGAGAGAGGAGAGAGATAGAGAGGAGATGGGCGAAGTGGAAAAATACTCTTGAATTTTCAACGCATTGCAGTTTTATCATTTTTAATAACTTTTGTAGAAATAGCTTTCAGAATAAGAGAAATGGGAGAATATCGTATTATAGGAATGTTAAAAATTCATGCCGAACAAATTTTTTTTCATAAGAATTTTGGGAAAATGGGCTTTGGGGAAAAAAAAGGGGGTTTTTTGTATGTTTTACTTTTCCTAATTTTCTCTATTTCTTTCTGTTCTCCGAAAGAGACAACAAGGCAAGAAACACGAACAGAATCGAGAAGAGATTGGATATCAAGGCAGACAAACATAGACAACAGAAAGACGTTTACGTTTAGGGAAAAGAAGAATTGGACAATAAAGGTGAACATGAAGAAACGATAGATTGTGAGTGAAAAGAAAGAGAAAAATATGTAAAAACAAAAGAATATAGATATTTTGTTCTCCTTGTTTTCTTCTTCAAATTTCAAGAAATTTACGGCCTCACAACATCAGTTTTTTTCTTTTTTTTGGGGGGGGGTCCCCCTCCTATTTATCCTTAAGAGTCGGTCTGTTGGGGTGGGTGGTGGGGGTCTTTCTGTCTGCTCCCTGAAAATCTGTTGGTTTTGTGTTTCTGTCGTCGTGCTGTGCCTTTACGTATTCTTCTTCTGTGTCTGTTTCGTGTTTTCTTCCTTTGCTTGGGTATCATCATTCTAAACAATAACCGCTCCTTACCTATCTCTACGTTCGGCCATCTTCCGTCTATTTCTACACATCTGCTTCCTTTACTTCTTCTTCCGCATGTCGTGTTTTCTAAACACAACTTCTAAGAAAGAAATCTTTCTTTCTGGCTGGTCGCGTGGTGGCGGTCCCGACTGGTTATCTAGTATCTAAACTCAACGCTCGCTAGTCTGTGTCTTCTGTTTCTTCTTCTTAAGCTTCTGTACTGATACTGGATCGTCTGTTTTGTCCTATTTGTCCTTAGCTGGATCCTCTGTCTTCTTCTGTCTGTCTGTCTGTCTGTCTGTCAAAAAAAAAAAAAAAAAAAAAAAAAAAAAAAAAAAAAAAACACCGGGCGGAAGGCATGCAAACACCGCCTAAGTTGCCAAGAAAATCATGGACCCCATGCTCGTCAAGGCCGCGGTGGCCGAATGGTTAAGCGTCCGGACTCAAGACTGTCACGACGCAATTCTGAGGTTCGAGGGTTCGAGTCACCCGACCGGCCCGTTGTTTCCCTTGGGCAAGAACTTCAGGGCGCTCGATTGCCCCTGCCTAGCCCTGGGGTGGCCAGCCAGCCCAAGTCATTTTTTGCTAGTCCCAAGCCCGGATAAAATAAGAGAAATGATTTACCTAAAAAGGTAACACCGGCACTCTCCGTGGAAGGACTGGGAACCCTACCACGTACACTCCAGAGCATCACACGTGAAACTGCAATTGAGTATCATGGCTGTTACTCACGCGGCTCAGACTGACCTAACCGTTAAATGATGATGATATATATAGATCTATATCTATATCATCTACAACATATATACATTATATATAATATATATATCTCGTAATTTTGTGTGTGTGTGGTGTGTGTGTGTGTGTGTGTGTGTGTGTGTGTGTGTGTGTGTGTGTATATATATATATATTATATATATATCTTATATATATATATACTATAATATATATATATGATATCATATGTATATATAATATATATATATATATATATATATATATAAGATAATATAATATGTATACAACCCACACACATATTTTGTGTGTGTCTGTATATATATATATATATATATATATATATATCTATATATATATATATATATATATATATATGTGTGTTTGTGTGTGTGATGTGTGTTTGTGTGGTGTGTGTGTGTGTGTGTGGGTTGTGGGTGTGTGTATACCCCCATCATTATTTAGCCACTGGTGGGCAGGGCCATCCCAATCAGTGCTGGTCCAGCCCGGATAAAATAGAGATAATGATTACCTAGAAGGTAACACCGCAACTCCTCCGTGGAAAGGGCCATGGGGACCCTACAACTACTCCCATCCAATAGGCATCACAACATGACAACTACAATTAAGTATCTCGCTGTGACCACGGCGCTCAAACATAGAACCTACCGTTAGAATAAAATAAATATCTACCCATAAACATACATGCATACAATCATACATAATAAAAACAAAAAAACAACATGTTATACATACTAGTATAAACATATATATGTGGTATAATTACATTGTATAGCCCAGTATATATGTGTATAATACATGTATACACATATATATACAGATATATATATATATATACATATATACATACATACATACATACATATATAGCTATATATATATATATATTATATTATATATATATAATATAATATATGACTGCCGCGATGGTCCAATTGATTAGAGTAAATGGCCTCTAAAACCTTGTGTTCCCGAGGTTCAATTCTTCGCCCGCGGTAGCCGTAAAAAATACCTGCGCGCTGGCTGCTGGCTCGAGTCGATCACACGTCGGAGAAAACGACATATCCCCTTGTAATTGAGCACAGGTGTCCTTAGGGTAGTTCGCCCGCCGTGGTAACAAATGTTCGAGAGCAGACCGCGGTTGACTAGGAGGAGCATTCAATCAAAGGCCAGGGTGGCACTGCCAAATAACCTCTCATAGTGAAATTGAGGGAGTCCCTATATCCGGCAGTGGAATAAAGTGCTGTTGAACATATGTATATCTATCGTATGTATATATATATAATATATATATATATATATATATATATAAGATATATATATATATCATAGGCATATAAATATATGAAATGGACACACCACACACACACACACACACACACACCACACACACACACACAACCCACACACACACACACACACACACACATACCACACACACACACCACACACACACACACACACACACACACACACACAACAGGAGGGACAGAAACTCGCTTTTCTATATATATTTTCCTTCTAATTTAATATAGGGTATCTTAATCTCCTTAATATTTTCTTTTCTAAAAAGCAATTTATCTTGTCATAGTTAGAAAGAAGATAATTTTCTGGCTTTCAATGCGAATAACTAAGTAAATCAACTTTGTTTACATAATATCTTTGAGATGGCCTCCCTTTCGTGTTTACGAGTCATTTTTAAGAAGGAATTATTATTCAACCAAGAGCGGGAATAAGCAAGTACTACTTTACGTTACGATTAGGATCGCCAGAAGTTTAATTATTTGCTCGTGTTAGTTACTCGGTAACAGGCAAACAAGAGTCAATATTCGTTTTCGTTATCTAATAATTTCTTTCACAAGTAATTTATCAAACATCTGTGATGTAGCTTTGTATCTTTATAATTTAGAAATATCATTATAGTTCATTATAATAATTCACGCCACATTGTGTGTCTCTAGGCAATACAGGATTAATCACACTTCGCGTTTTTTTATATCGGCTGTATTCTCATGTTTCTATTCTTACAATCTACTACTATGCTACAAACGTTTCACTGAGCGCAAACAAGGCTTTCCACCACATTCATCTGATTACTTTCCTTTAAGATATTTTTTGAAACGATTAGTACTAATTATGTCATATTTAAAACATATAATGTGTAATTTTTATCGAACCAATTTTCAACGATAATGACGTAAATGAACCAAACAATTTATGTTCCCCCGAGGGTTCTTTAATAAGAATTTTCTTAATAACCTAATATAATTTTCTATGTCAGGCTTTCAACAAATTAATCCTATTGATTGCTAACGGATGGCAGAGAAAATTATCATCATCTTCAAAATAAGTGAAGAGGATTAGGTTACGACTGCTGTCCCATGTACTTCAGCAAGGCGCATTAGGGTGACATGTCAAGTGCGATGGGCAACGACCTGCTTTGTTTTATTTCTGTTGCGTGTGATTAACTTTCGTCTTTGGGGGAAAACAGAGATTTTTTTGTCAGATATGGTGAAATAAGTTGTTAATAATTTTTCGATATTCAGTGCATAGTTTACAGAGGAGCTTTCGTTTTAGCATGGCTTATTTTTGGACACAAAGGGTAAGCACCTTAAGTGCAAAGTACAGAAGTCCTGCCCTTTCGAATTTCTTGTTATCATCACCTGCTATTAATTTATCATTTTCGATTTCATATTACCAGTAGCATGCCTCTCAATGATTAAAATTTGAGAATACAAGTAACGCAAGTTAAACCGTTGGAAGAAACTTGAGACTGCGTTGCATTAGTTTTTAGTTAAAAATATATAACGGAAGCTGGTCGCACACGACGGCAGAACCAGAAGGCACATGGAGTCGAAATACCCAAATGACTATATCAAGACTGGCCATGCCTCGTCCGTTGTGAATCTATTCATTTTCAATTCAACTGTAGATATTTATGGATTTTCCAATGGACATATTCTTTTTTGACAAAACAAATTTTTATCCAGGCTCTTTACCTTCTCATTCTATTATTATTATTATTATTATTATTATTATTATTTTATTATTATATTATCATTATATTATTGATTATTATTATTATTAATTATTATTATTGTTTTATTATTATTATTATTATTATATTATGCAAATGCAATGGTATATATTAATAACGTTACCATCCGAAATGGCTCTTAACATAATATCAGCAATGAATAGTATAGGCATTCAGGCTAAACCTACTTTATACCTCGAGAATGCAAACTTGTAGACTTTACTCACCAATTGCTGGCATACATTGACTGTACCCGAGAAGGGACGGCAATACATTTTTTATCAGAACAGACTGTGTTGTTATATGATCACCCCTATTCATCCTCCTCACCATCATTATGATTTTAGATCTTATCTTGGTGGTTAGCTCAAGGTTAGCTTTGACCATTTTTCTCATTCAACTTGCAGCGTGTAAGAAACGAGGCTAGAGGCGCTTGTTTTCGTATACAACAGTATTTGGCTGTTGACAGAACAAGATGGCTTTAACATATAAGCGTGGCTTCCTTTTCGGTTATCATTTACTAGAGAAACGTACGCAAGAGCAGAATTTACATCTGCGGTGTTAGGTAAAGTACACAAGATAATTTAAACGGCATCGCACAGTTCGTTAGACTGAAAGATAAGTAAACACGTTGGCTCTCTCAACAGCTTCATTATTTTCTCATATCTGTTGAAGTTTGGGGTACATTACCCTACTGCGTCTTACCGCACCGAATTATATCCGGCAATCGAATGCTGCGTAGTGGAAGTTTGCGGACCATATCTGCTTGTTATTGACATGGTTTTGGATGTACATGTAAAAACAGCAAGTGTGTGTGTGTGTGTGTGTGTGTGTGTGTGTGTGTGTGTGTGTGTGTGTGTGTGTGCGTGTGCGGTGTGCGTGTGCTGTGTGTGTGTGTGTGAGTGTGGATGTAGATGTTTTGTGTGTGTGTGTGTGTGTGTGTGTGTGGTGTGTGTGTGTGTGTGTGTGTGTGTGTGTGGTGTGTGTGTGTGTGTGTGGTGTGTTGTTGATATATATGCTTATATATATATATAGTATATATGATATATGTATATAATATATATACTATTATATATATTATATTACATATATAAGATAAAGTGGTGTATATATATAATGTAAATAAACACATATATACACATGTATGGGCAAATTTTCCTATTTCATTTTGTTAATATGCCTGTACTATAATTTTTTCCCTCTCACACAAAAAAGATACTTGGCTAAATGAACGCTTATCTCTGTGAAGCCACATAGTGCGGCCTTTTTATAATTGTCCAAGAGCAACATATGTAATGATACATTACAATAAGAGATTTTATTTTTTGGAAAATAATCAATTAATAAATAAGGTGATAAATTAAATACATTTTGTCACTGTTTCTCATTGTGGCATTATTTAACTTCACTCAACTCCTTATTTTAGGGAGAGATCTGTATATTGGTGTGATGATGATGATGATTAATGATGATGATATACACATTGAAATACCCACAACAAATAATAGATAGATGGGCTATGTAGATGGATGGATAGGAGACAGATATTGATATGTAGATATCCATATAAAATGATATATGATATAGGCAATATATAATATATTATTATATATATATATATTATATATTATATATATAGTATATATATATATTAACATACTTATATCCAACACATCCAATTCATATAAATATCGCAATAATATGTGCTCATTTAAATAAGTATGTAAGTAAATAATGTGTGTGTCTATGTGTGTGTGTGTGTGGTGTGTGTGGTGTGTGTGTGTGTGTGTGTACGTGTGTGTGTGTGTGTGTGTGTGTGTGTGGTGTGTGTGTGTGTGTGTGTGTGTGTGTGTGTGTGTGTGTGGTGTTGTGTGTGTGTATGTGTGGTGGTACGTATATAATATGCAATATGTTATATATATATATATATATATATTATATTTTATAATATATAATATATATATTATATATATATATATATATATATATATATTATATTATATTATATATATATATATATAGTAGTATATAAATATCGTATAATATAGTGTTCATTTATATGAAAGAATAAATTTCTTCTATCTATTATTGTGTGTATGTGTGTGTTGTGTGTGTGAGTGTGTGTGTGTGTGTGTGTGTGTGTGTGGGGTGTGTTGTGTGTGTGTGTGTGTTTGGGTGTGTGTGTGGTGTTGTGTGTGTGTGTGTGTGTGTATGTATCAGGTAAATATATATATGTATATCTATATATATATATATATATATATTATATATAATATATATATACTATATATATATATATATATATATATATATATATATACATATATTTATATAAATATATGTAATGACTCTATACATATCTAATACCTATCGCTCTATATATATACATAGTCTATCTCTATCATATAGATATATATATATATATATATATATATTGTATCCATTATTAAATTAAATCAATCATCATCAGCCTGAATCATCCGCTGCAGGACGGAGCCTCCTCCCAATCTTTTCCAACTTTGTCTGTCTTCTTGTGTTTTTTTGTTTTCCAGTCTCGCCCCAACTTTTCGTCACGCCATCTTGTCACTGGTCAGCCCTTGGTCTCTTTATATTATGTATACATTCTTTGTCCATCTGTTGGTCCTGTCTCCGATGTAGATGACCTGCCCATTGCCATTTTTTTCTTTTGATGCTCGCAAGTATATCTTCTACTTTTATTCTGTTCCTTGATCCACGTCGTCATAATATCTCTTAGGCTCATTCCCCGCATCACGCTCTTCCATCCCTCTCTGGGCACTTGTTAGTTCCTCTCCATTAGTTTGGTTGGTAGTCCAATGTTTCTGATCCGTATGTCATAACTTGTAGTACACATTGTTAAAGACTTTTCTTTTAAACATAATGACAAGGAGTACTCTTATATTCTACTGTGTCTGCCAAAGGGAATCCAGCTAGACTGATGCGTCGCTTAATTTCCTCTCGCTAGATGTGTTTTGGTCTGCACTAGTTGTCCTTAGGTAGATATACTTTCCACTACCTCTAGCGCTTCGATCCGTACTTGTATTCTGTTTAGAAACAGACGCTACTGTTTTGAACATAAGCTTAGTCATTTTTCTTGTTCATCCGAAGTCCGACTTTCATACTTTCTCTATTCAATCATTTATTATCAGTTGCTGCATTTCATTGCATATTCAATGAAGAGAACAATATCATCTGCAATCTAGATTGTTTAGATATTCTTCTCCTATCTTGATGCACCCTTATCCATTCCACTCTAGCTTTTGTTTAATAATTTCCTCAAGACAAGCTGTAAACAGTTTTGGTGCGATGGTTCGCAGCCCTGTCTAACGCCTTTTTTAATTTGGTATTTTGTCGGTTTCGGTGTGGAGCGTGATGGTTGCTGTATCCATCTTGTATATTCTAGTATTTTACAATATTACCTTCCTCTACTCCCTGTGTTCGGGCTAGCTTCCAGTACTGCTGGTATCTCTAACAGAGTCAAATGCCTTTTCATAATATATGAATGCCATACACAGGGGTTTCCCTATGGGTTTTACATTTTTTCCTTTATTGGGTAGCATGTGGATGTGGTCCGTTTTTGAGAATCCACTGCGAAAGCCTGCTTGTTCTCTAGGCTGGTTAAAATCCAGACGGTCCAGAGTGATTTGATGATTTTTTTATTTTTTTGTGATTGTGATGATTTTTTGTGAAATATTTGTAAGTACTGAAGGAGGCTTATTGGTCGTTAGTTTTTTTAGATCCTTTCTGTCCCTTTTTTTTATTTTAACAATATAATGTTGCATTTTTCCGAGTCTTTCGAGTTTTCCCCGTCGATTAGGATTTTGTCAACAAGATTGGCTAGTTTCACTGTTGGCAATTTCTCCTTCTCCTGCTCTCTTATAAAGGTCTATACTAAATTCCATCTTCCCCGGTGTTTTCCCTCGTCTTCATGACTTTAAGCGCCTCTTTTTTATTTCTTCTGTTGTGATGCTAGGTAGTTTCTAGTTACCGAACTCAAAGCTCCTATCCATTTCTTGTTCATTTGAGTTGTATAGATCTTCCCGTAAAAGTCCGCCACTAGGCTTAGATTTCATTCTTATTTTATGTTACTGTTTGCATACAATTGATTTCCTCCGATTCGTGTCCTCCTTTTAACTGTTTTTCCATGCTAGTACTGATTCCCTGTTTCATTTATTAGTTGAGTATTGAATTTCCGTACATCTTCCCTCTTATTTTTTATTTATTAGTGTTTGTTAGGTTCGGCTAATTTATTTTGTCCCTGATTGAACGATATTTTCTGACCCTGACATTAAAAAAAAAAAAAAAAATAAACGTTTTGCATAAGCTCTTTAGTTCTACCGAGAACTTGCTGAGCTTTGCGTGACGTTCTTTAAACGCCTACTGCTAGTGCAGCTTCTTTATTATGTCATTAAACTGTTGTGTTGTTTGGTCAATATTTGGGAGATCTTCGTCGCTGGGGAGAAGTGAATATCTGTTTTGCATGTTAAAGTTAAATTCTGTCGCTCTGATCTTCAGTTTAGCTACATTTGGCTGTGGTTTTCCTCATGAGTTTACCTCCTTTCCTTTCTGAGGTGTTATTTATATTGGCCTCTGACCATTCTATGGTCGCTGCCACATTACTTTATCAATACTTCCGCATTTTTTACTATTATCGCGCCTATGAAATTATGAAGTCAAATTTCGTTTTTGAGTCAAATGGTGACTTTCCATGTCCAATCCGCTCTAGTCTTTTTCCGAAAATGTATTCCATGATTGAGTTGATCGAGCCTCCGCGATATTCAACTAGCATTTTTCCCCTCTCTTTCCTATACCTATTCCTTGATTCCCTGTTGTGGTTTCTCCTACTGTCTTTGTTTACTATTTTGGCATTAAAATCTCCATTATTATTGTGAAATGGGTTTTTTACTACTCTCTCGCTGGCTAAATGAAAATCTTCATAGAAGCTCTCTATTTCTTCATCCGTGGCTGCCGGTTTGGCATAGACTTGAACAAATCTTTAGTTGTACCATTGTTTAGTTTTATTTGTTTGCTGAATTCCACTCTTCGCTTATACTATAGAATTCCACGATATTCTTTCTAAACTTGTGAACTGAGAAGGTCACACCCTGAATTCCTGCTTGCTAACCCTGGGTTTACCTCTCAAATAGAGGCACATTTCCATCATTTAGTATCTTTTTGCTCTTCCGCCCAGTCTTCTTTATCGTCACAGAGTCCCATAATATCCCCAGTTTAGATGAAAGAGATGTCCTCAAGTAATGTTAAGTAGGTGTCGGGATTTTCGTTCTCTTGTCCTTATATTATTGTCCAAGGTTTCATCAACGTGGGGCGGCCTGTGTTGACCGGGGATTCTTAGCACCCCTGCTCTGAACGGTCCTGATCGCGCAGTGCCGTAACTAGGGCTCCTTCTCATCCTGGGAATGATGGCCGTGATCTGTTTGTGCATTCATTTTTTTTTGTTTTTTTTTTTTTTTTTGTTGAAGGGTAGGCAGCCGAGTTACCTCCCACCTACTGGCTTAGTTAATCTTGGTGGAAGGGCTTAGGTATATCTTGGTGGACATGGGAGTAGTTTAAGCCGGTATGCCACTGATAAGCCCCTGCCACAAGGGTGCCCCTGTCTAATGTGTCTTATGTTTCGCCACAACACGGCCTGCTCAGCTACGCCACGGGTATACTCCCGGGAGCATGGGCTTTAGCTTCAAAAGTGTATATGTGTGATTTATATTTTATACACTGATTTATTTATGTGCATGTACGCCCAGTGCAGACACAGTTGTTTTCACCTGCAAGTGCCTCAAGTACGCCGACGCATATCTTCATTTTCTTGCATATGCACACGAATACACATTTACAATCTCCTTTGCATGTGATATGCATACACACTCTTACATATATACGTATGGGAGACAGCTACACACCGGGCATATATCCTGCACCTACTTATGACTTTTACATACCACACAAATATAGCAATACGTATGCGGAAGCCACCTGTATGCACACCTACTACGTTTATGACACACAATTAGTGTTTCACCCACATATATCCGTATACACCCTACATTCACACATATAAGTGTATACGTACACACATTTTACACGTAACGTACCTATATAGCTTACACATATACATACATTTTTATAAACACAATTACATATACAACGCACATGCACTACACATGCATAGACATCTACACACGCATACATATACATATACACGTATAACATATACATACGACACACACATAACTTATAACACATATATAACGCATGTAGCACTCACACCTATTTATATACATACACACACACACACACACACACAACATATATATATTATATATATAGATATATATATATAATATATATATGTGTTTGTGTGTGTGTGGTGGTGTTTGTGTGTGTGTGTTGTGTTGTGTGTGTGTAATACCTGCACTACACACACTCCAACACATACGATACTACATTAACATCTACCATACAACACATATTAATATGGGTACGCACGATTACGTATAATCTAGTATATCTTGCTACTGTTTGAATATACACCGCATGTACAACGTACACTCCACCACACCCATAACTGCACATTTCCGTGCATAACGCACCCACACGTGCTCATACGTTTGAACATCGTTCTGCATAGATATATATATATATATATATTCTATATATATATATATATATATATATTATATTATATATATATAGTATAGTAATACGCACGGTATATATTTGGGCTCTGTCATTTTTTAGCATCCATTTTTCTCCATGCCCCTCTGTGTCTCTGTTAATTCATTTTAACATACCCAGTTCTTTTTCCACGTGGTTGAGATGTCTGCCATAAATACAAAGGAAAGATCAGTCGGTGGTTTCGCTTACCTTCCCTGAAGTGTTTTATTGAATGGTTGCAGGCAAGGCTAATAGTCTCCTATTTCTGGTTTATCCCATAGATAGGCTCTGAAGGTGTTGTCACCTCTATACTCAGGACGATAACCCCGAAAGCTAGGTGTCTTAAGAAACCTTTGAATATTTTTAAATACTGTTCTTCACAGTGCTCCCGTAACTAGTTTTTAGGCGAGCCAAAGAAAATTATTGTTATCAGCTTACAAATTGACTACCTTAGACCAACAGCAGTAGTAATGAAACGACGGATAATAAGGCCCTGTTGTATAGGTGATTGGTTGTCACAGTATTTTCACTATCAGCTTTGTGGTTTTAATTTATTTCTTGTTGATTTAAGCTGTCGTGTATGCCTGCAAGAAGTAAGTTCTCGGTCATAAACTAATAAAACTATACTACGCCTATGTATTTAGAAATATAATTGGCACAGTATATTGTGCCTATATTTTTTTAGCAAGCATGGTATTTGTTTGTGAGTTTCTTTATTTTTTTACAGAAATAATAGCTTGAATGACTATATGAAATTGTTTTATTTTCACAATGACAAAAGAGTTCAAGCAAACTATAAAAAATATTCCGATGCAAAAAAAAAAGAAAAACGTTAAAAGAACTAAAAGACCAGAAAAGGATCAGAAGATTTCATATTACAATAATCTCATTTTTTCAAAAGGAACTGAAATCCGTGATCACATGGGTGCTAATCCTTTTCATCGATT
>NC_051411.1:15849133-15859133 GCF_015228065.2 Penaeus monodon
TATATGTGTGTGGGTTTAGGTGTTGTGTGGGGGTGTGTGTGTGTCTATAATATTTCAAAAAATATATATATCTTTATACGCAATGTATACTATATAAATATATATATATATATCGTATCTATATATATATATATCTATATATATATATATATATAATATATCTGTCTATTATCACACTGTAATATCATATACAAAACTCTATCTATATCTATAATATTCTATATCATCCATCTATATAATATATATCTATACTATATATATATATCTCATACTATCTAATCTATATATATAATGAAATATCTGACATATGTTATGTCATATGAATACTATATATATAATCTCTCTCTCTCTATACTCATATCTATTCGTCTATATAGTATACATACACATATACATCATCTTCATCTATATATCTCGTCTACTCTCTCTCTATCTATCTATATATATATTACCTCTTTCTATTTCCATATATAATACCTGTGCTCTGTTGACCTTGTATGCTCTCTATATATATATATATCTATATATATCTAGAGGTGTATCTATATATATATCTATATAATATATATCGATATCTATAGATTTTATATATATATGTTATAATATATATATCTAGTCTCTATTCATTATCTATATATCTCTATACTATATTTGTGCATCATACACATGTACACACACACAGCACACCCCCTACACACGGTATCTATATCTCTATATATATTATATATCTCTCTATCTCTATCTATATATCTCTATATATATATCTATCTATATATCTCTTCTATATACTCGCTATACATGTCTTATATATATTATATATATAATATATACTATATATACTCTATATATATATATATATTATATTGTGTTGTGTGTGTGTTTGTGTGTGTGTGTGTAGTGTGTGTGGGTGTGTGTTGTGTGTGGTGTGTGTGTTTATATTTATCACAATATATATACCTTATGTACGTGCTAATTTTCATATATTTGTATCATATGTGTAATGTATGTATGTTGCATATATTGTGTATATATACTATATATTTTTCTTTTTTTCAACGCCCTTTATCCACTGCAGGACATAGGCGTCTCTCTATTTACTTTTCAGAGGTACTTGGCATTCTCACCCTTACCTGATTGGATGCCCTTCTAATCACCGCCGTTTGGCGCGGTAACACGGTACACGGCGGCGATTTCCCTAGACACCTACCTAGCGTAGATTATATAATACATATATGCTATATATAATTATATTATATATATATATATATATATATATATAGATATATAATATATGATATATATATTATTATATATAGATGTATTTATTTAGTTATTTATTTTATTTATTCATTTATTTATATACATACATACATACATACTACATGTTACCTGTGGGCTACATGTACATTTTATGCTGTCATTTACATAATCTGAATATATGACTACACACTGGGTAACAACTGACTTGTACAATTTGCACTTATTTTTCACACCAAACTTTGCGCATAAAGTAATAATGAGTGTGTGTATGAGCACACACACACACTTACACTCACGACTCACACACACACACACACAGCCACACACACACACACCACCACACACCACACACCACACACACAAACACACACACACACACACACACATACACACACACCACACACACAGAAGGATGTATGGTATTTAAGGAAACCTATTTTCCTCTTGTTTTATTATTGACGATCAACTTAGAACTGTACAGAATATATGTGATACTAAAGAAGAAATTAATTACTATCAAAAACTAAATATACGATGGTACAGTGATTTAAGAAATTATAAAATCGGCGGCAACCTTAGACTAAAATAAAATGACTATTAGAAGCTATGACATTAACTTTGTAATTCAGTTTTGCAATAAATATTACAAAACCGAACAATAAACATTGAATCATATTTTCAACACTAACGTTATAATTAACATTAAACAAAAATAATACAACTACACAAATCAAAATTACTCAGCTGTAAGTTTTCTGCATTCATTTTTTTTCTAAAGATATAGAGCCGCAGTATCGAAATAAGCGATTTCCTTGTACAGCAACCAAACACATCAACTAGAATTATAAATACTGAAGGCTTTGACACACAAAAAATAATCTTTAATAGGATACTTTATTTTAGTCCACAAGAATAAGCAAATTTAATTTCCCGGAACATATGTTTCCTTTGCACATATTGTCTAATTGTTTGTTGTTTGTACTTTTTTTGCCCCAATATTATTGTTTATCTTTTAGAATTTGTATTCTTGATATACAAATAAATCATATATCTTTATCTGATTTACTTTAAAAGTAATAGACTCATAGAGACAACAAGAAAACAGCAACTAAGCCATGCACAAAAAACTGAAAAGTAAAAGTTACTTAGCTGAAGTGTTAAACTTGGCCCAGATATAGTCAAGAAATTGCCTACTAAGCTTTTTCTTTTTTTTGTGATTTTAGAGATGCCACACACTCCATATTGAGATTTATAAACCCGCAACGTCTTCCAGTGCATGTTTCTTACTATCTTTTTTCCATGCTTTACTTATATCACTTTCATTTTCTGTTCCCTCTTTCGTCACAAAGCTAAAATGTACAATCACAAACTACAGCGAAAAAAGGGAAACTGTCCTTATTTTCCGCGTACCACGTAGTTAATCCCTGGGCATTTAGGGCTAGTGCGGAGGCGTTTCTGCGTTGAAACACTATTCTGGCAGGACGTACGGAGATGGTTCAGGGCCCGCGTGTAAGAAATTCAATTGAACCAGTTGGCTTTTCTTACGCGCATTAGGCTAAGTTCCTTCTCTTCGACCGACACGGTGCCCCTGCAGACCAAACCGAAGTTCACAACCGAACGCTGTTTTCCTTTTTCAGCAGCTGGCAATCCTCCAGGCTGCTCAAGTAATCACTGTAAATTCACCTGGCTAGACATGATGTTGCTGGTCGTTCCAACGGCCCTTTCCTCCTAGTCAAGCTTATGTCGTGTAACTTAAAGTAATGCTTCCTTTGGGAAAAAAAAAGAGATTGCTAAATTTCCTCTTCACTGATCTTGAAGCTGGTCTTTATGTCCTTTCATCTCTTTTGTTGAGTTTCGTTTGTGTGCGTGAGGTGCGTGCTCCACCACTCTGGAGTGTACCAAATCTGAAAAGCGAATCCCTGAAAGGCTGAAGAACGATGGGCTCATACTCAGGCAGGCCCTGGAGATTGGATGTCCAGTCCCTCTGGCCTTTTTCTGCCTGGTCTTATTCACCTGGGTTTTCTCTTAGTCTTCTTGGAGTCTTCTAGCTGCAGATTCTTCTCAGTCATCGTCGTCGTCTCGTTGGCGTCGACGTCCCATGGTCCTCTCCTCTGGATGTTTCCATGACTACATTAGACCCGGGGAGGATATCTAAGATGAGGGGTGCTAGCAGAATGTCTGTGTGGTGAATTCCAAAGACATCATCCAAGTCCGACCATCGCAGATATCAGGTGACCAAAGACACAGTACTCCTGACATCACGGCGGCAGCTGCGAAAAGCCACAGTCTAAGTTAGTACAAAGAATCTTATATATAAACACACACACACACACATATGTATATATGATATGTGTGTGTGTGTGTATGTTATATATATATATATACTATATATATATATTATATATATATATATATATATATTATATCTAGTATAGTATTATAATATATAGTAATGTATTCTATATATATGATATATAAATAAATAGTATGTTTGTGTGTGTGTGTGTGTGTGTTGTTGTGTGTGTGTGTGTGTGTGTGTGTGTTTGTTGTGTTTGTGGAATATCTAGAAACATATATCTATATTATATATATATATATATATTATTATGTCTAATATACTATATATATATATCTATTATTATATATATATGTCATAGATATATTATATTATAATATATTATATTATAGATATATCTATATTAAGTATACTACAAATATTATTAAGTATATATATCAATATATATATATCCAATAATATGAATATATATATTATATTAATATATAATATATATCTCTAATATCATATCACGATATATAGATATCCTCTATCTGCATATCTATATATATATATATCTATATATCATAACACATGGATCTCTAAATATATAGAATATATTGATTATATAAATCTAAATATCATCTCTATTCATCTCATATCTACTCTCCTTATATATATATGCTCTCTATCTTCTACTATATAATATTTAATTATAATATGTATATATATCAATAATTTTTCCCCGCTATTATATATCTATTATATCTATATATATATATATAGATATTATATATATATATATATATCTATATATATATATGCACCACATATCTATGTAGATATATTTTGTTTGTGTGTGGTGTGTGTGTGTGTGTGTGTGTGTGTGTGTGTAGTGTGGTGTTTGTGTGGTGTGTGGATGTGTGTGTGTGTGTGTGTGTGTGTGTGTGTGTATATATATATATATATATTATATTATATATATATATATATATATATATATATTAATATTATCTATATATATTATCTAAGCTGTCTCCTAAACGAATCCGCGACCACCTACTAAGGCACCAGAGACCGGAGAGCTGGATTCACTCCTGACAAGGCACAATAGACCCATAGTCCTAGTCGATTCGAGTAATTGTGAACGCCGTCTTGAGTTTTGCAGCCTACATACCTCAAGAAGGCGTTTCATCGGTGCAATCGAGAAATCGCTATGGGATATTCTGAGACTACGGGATAATTCCGACACGAATATTGGCTTATACCGTATTGAAAGTGCTGTAAGTGTGGTGGGGTTCTGTCACACTGCTTTCCCTGTTATTCATGGGGGTGAGGCAAGCTATGTCCTTGCAGCACCAACACTTTTCAACACCTGTATGGACTGGATAATGGGCGAGCTACTAGCCAAAGTCAGTGGTGGGAGCAACATTGGCAATATCAAGGTCCTCAGACCTTGCCTTTTTGCCGATGATGTTGCTATCCTATCAGAGTCTCTGGAAATCACTGGTGTGGCTCTCTTGATACATTAGATGTGTCAGGTTGCAAAGCCTTTGGCCTAGAGGTCTCCCTTGACAACACCAAGATTCAGGACTTATGGTGCCTGTTAGGGAACCTGTTCAGTCGATCCATGCGTTGTGGTGTGGAAGTTGAAGTCACAGAGAGCTATGCCTAACTTGGTATTAGTAGTCCCTATCTTTTGGCTGTAAGACAGAAGTTAGTAAACGGATTGCTCTGGCAGCAGGAGCCATGAACTTGATCCCAAGAGCATTTGTAAGATTGCAGAAGGACCAAGCAAATGTCTTTCAAGGCCTCGATACTACCAGTTTGGCTCTAGGGAAGTGAACCTGAACGCAATCTGTGTCTAGGAGTCTTGTCCTTGATGCCTTTTGCACAAGTCCGCTTTTGGCGGATCATGGGGTAACAAGTTGGCAGGGAAACGTGTCCAACTGACGGCATGTAGACCTGTCATGGACCTGTTTTTTGCATAAACCGGGATCGCAACTCAGGCTATATGGGCACCTAGCTCGTTTCCCTTTCGATGACCTACCCATCAGGTTGTCCTCTTGGTGGAGACAATCCTGGTGGAGAGGGGCCGTGGAGGCGACCTAGAAGGGGTGTATTGCTTGCATCTCGAGCAGATATTCACGAAGGAGGGCAGAGGGCCTGCCTGCAGACTCGCCATAGGCAACCCTCGAGAAACTGGAAGCGAAGGTGGATGCGGCCCAATCCTTAGCCCCTTATTGATGATGACACCACACCCACACACCACATCACACACACACCACACACACACACACACACAGGCACACATATATATATAATATATATACTATATAGTAATATATATATATATATATATATTATATATTATATATATATATAATATGCATATATATATATATAATATATATATAGATATATATAACTATATATATAATCTATATATATTATATATCTGCATATATATATATATAAGATAAAATATATACTAACTATATATATATCTATATCTCTAATATATGTACCATCTCTATATTCTATATTATCATATATATATAACTATTCATATATCTATATCTATCTTACATATAAGCTCCTATCTATATATCTACTTATATATGATGGCAAGGGGGAAGTCGAATCTCATATATATCTCGACTGTCTCTGTCCCTATTCTACTATAATCTATATTATCTATATTAATATCTCTATATATATATATATGATAATAATATATATCTGCATTTATATCTATTTTATCATAATTGCCATTAGCATCACTATATCGCTACCATCATCATTGTTATCATAATGATTATCATCATTATCATAACAAGATATATCTCGTTAATAAAATGCATGATATTGCCGAAATGTACATTTTTTTACCTTTCACCCCATGAGGAGTAATCATATTCCCTTTGATCATAATCAATTGTACTAATCATACGCCGGTCTGGTGTCCGCCACTAATTTCGCAATTAACACGGAAAATTGTCAGCTGGAACCTGATAAATATTGGCTATTTGATCGATACACTTACGCTGAATAGCTGAATTATCTGAATCAACTTCATTTTGTTTACTAAACTAGAATACAATAGACTTCTGAAGATGCGTCATGCATTTCCATTATAAAATGTTGTTCGTAATGACCGGAAGTCCCACCAATTTTGCCCTGAAAACGTTTTGTCGCTTGACACATTAATCTTAGTGATGGAAATTCGCTTCTCTTGGTATAATCCTCGGCTTCCATATGACTTATCTGCTATAATATCAAATACAAGTCCCCTTCTTTGATTTTAGCTCAGAGCCGACTTGCCGATGATATTAGATTTTTTTTATATAACCACAGGTGAAAGTTTATTCAACACACAAACACACACACATACTCACACACACTCACACACACACACACACACACACACACACACACACACACACACCCACACACACACCACACCACACACAACCACACACACATACACACACACCTATATGTTATACATATATATATATATTATATATAGTATATATATTATAATATTTATGTTATATATATAGATAAATGCATATATAGTTATATATATTAATGCATTACATATATATTAATATATATATATATATATATATATATATATAGTATAATATATATATATATATATATATATATATATATATATTATATGCCTGTATGTTGTGCTGTGTGTGTGGTCTGTGTGTGTGTGTTTATGCATATATATATATATATATATATATATATATATATATATATATATATATTATATATATATATATGTACACACATACACCACACACACCACACACACACACACACACACACACACACCACACACACACACACAATAATATATATATTATCATAAAACAGTAATAAGGATGATTTGATAACCAAGCCAAGTTAATAAGGATTCAGCGACACATGCGGAAATCTCTCGGCTTTTGAATCTTTGAGCTGGCCGCTTCCTGCCGCCGAGGGTACAAGACGTACCAGTGAAAGATTTAAAGAAGACTAAATGTGGACTATGACACTTTCAAATGACTAATCTTGTCATTTTCAGGAGTCTTGTTCTTTTGAACCATCCTAACGCGTAACTGTAAAATAAGAGAACGCAAATGAACAGGGTTATACTTTGCTAAATTAACTGCGAAGTAGGGCTTACTGAAAACAGAAGAATACAGCCTAGTCAATGGCAGGAATATTATATACCTTCAGAACGTGAATGTAAAGTTATGTGTCTATAAGAGCGCGTGTGTACGACGTGTGCAAACGGGAAGGGATTTTAATAAAGAATAGAACGGACGCTACATATAATAATAAAAAATATTGATAGCAATGATACTGATAATATAAATAATAACAGTCGCAAAATAACAAAAATAACAACGCCAGTAATAATAGAAATGTTGATAATAACAATGATAATAATAATAATTATAATGATGATAGTAATAAACAGGGATAATAAAAAAAACAATAATGTTCATGATAATAATAACAAAATAATAAGGATAACGATAATGATGGTAATAATAATAATATTATTATTATAATGATAATAATGACAATAATAATATTAGTACTACTACTACTCCTTCTATTACTACTAATAATAATCAAAATGATACTGATAGTGGTAATGACGATTCTGATGATAATTACCATAAGATAAAAATACAGTCAATATTATTAGTTATAAGAAAAGTTATAGTGATAACAATGGTAGTAAGAATAGTAAATAATGATAATAATAATAATAATAATAATAATAATAATAATAATAATAATAATAATAATAACAATAATGATAATGATAATAATAATGATAGGATTTGTAGTAGTTGTAGTAGTAGTAGTAGTAGTAGTAGTAGTAGTATGGTAGTAGTAGTAGTAGTAATAATAATAATAGTAATAATAATAATAATAATCCTGCTACTGTTAGAAAAAAGTGGTCGAAGGTAGTGAATATTGTGGTGATGGAGTGCTATTTTAGATCGAAACCTCTTGATGAGAATGGTGTTCTAATAAAAGGATATAGGCAAAGGATGTACAAAGAATGGCAAGAACGAGGATTTTTTGATGTTTCGGAACAACGAGTGTGTGATCAGACAAGGGCAATTAGAAAAAAATGGCTGGCTTACGGAATTAGAGTTAGAAATGACACAAAGAAGGGTTATCGAGGAAGAGAACAATATTACATCGGAAGCCACCCAAAGTTTGAATGAAGTGACTGAAACAGCAGAGTCTGACAATAGAACTGAATTAAACATTTATGTTGAGGAAGCGTCAGAGGAAGAAATAGATATTGTGAATGAACTTCATGAAATATACAACTTGAAAGAGAACTGTGAAGGAATAATGTTTTAAAAAGTTGAATTTAAGAAACTAAATATGACCGTAAGAGAAGTAAATAAAGTTTTGCCGTATTTTCAAACCTCAAATATATCTGAAACTAACAATCTCATAATTGCTGTTTGTGTTTGGGTTGCAAGACGGTTGGGGTTAAAAAGGCAGAGACAGACTGGGACAGCCCACCCTGAACCATGGTGGAAACGTAGAACAGAAAGAGACATCAAAGAACTACAAAGGAGTATTAATCTGATGACGAGGCATAAAAACGGAGAAGTGAAATTAAGAAAGAAGATTAAGAAACTATGAAAAATTCAGCATCCCTCGGAAAGGAATTGGAACTGTGTTAGAACTGAAACAGAGAGTCCTGGCAAAGAAAGACAAAATTGATCGATATACCGAAATACTTCAGCAATACGGGCAAAACCGACTATTGAACTATGACCAGAAAAGATTGTTTTCCGAACTTAATGGGAACAACCGGGTGGCAAATGAAATTCCAAATGCGGAAGAGAGTAGAGTGTTTTGGAATGGAATATGGGGAGAGAGTAAAGGACGTAATTACAATGCTGAGTGGCTCAAGACGCAGGAAGCAGGAAGGTTTGGTCATAACTGAGGAAGATGTCTTAAAGCAAAGTAGAAAGGTACCACATTGGAAAGCACCCGGAAAGGATGGAGTTCAGGGTTTCTGAGTAAAGAAACTGACAAGTTTGCATGAAAAAATTGCCCATCAATTGAATGCGATTTTAAGAGGAAATGAACAACTGCCTGAGTGGTTAACTTATGAAAGAACTGTTTTGTGCCAGGAAGATATAACCAAAGGTACCGCTGTAGACAATTACCGATCAATTTCTTGTTTACCGATAATGTGGAAGCTCTTTACAGGTATTATGTCTGATTATCTCCATGACTTCTTAGAGCAAGAGAAACTATTGCCTGAGGAACAGAAGGGCTGTAGAAGAAAGACCAGAGGGATCAAGGATCAGCTGTTAATAGACAAGGCAGTACTCAAGGATTGCACAGCAACCTTACTATGGCATCGGTAGATTATCGAAAAACTTATGATATGATCCCACATAGTTGGATTAGAGA